>NW_022196903.1:20612185-20639854 GCF_008632895.1 Mastomys coucha | reverse complement strand
TGTGTGTGTGTGTGTGTGTGTGTGTGTGTGTGTTTGGGTTTGTGTCTGACTATTTGTCTATCTGTCCTTGGGATTGCCTTTTTCCTACATAGGACAGATGTTTTTATTTGTTTCTATATATAGTAGATGCTAACTAAATGTTTGTTAACTTCACTGAAATAAAATAGTTAAAGCAATTGGTCATAATGCTGAGTAGGAGATTCTGATAATCTGTTGAATAGTCCTAGATATCTCAGAATTTTCAGCAGGCAGCAATCAACAAGTATTCTCCACATTTTAGTAATGAATAAAACAAGTAGTAGTAATTTAATGAAAATAAAGTATAAATATTAAATGCTTTGTTGTCTAGAACTTCACCAAATAGAATACTCCAGAAACCAATATTCGTATTACCTCACAATTTAAATAATCAATTTAACTGAAGCCAAACTGGAAAAGAACTATTAAAGCAATGTGTAAGAGGCTTATGGATGACACTAATTTGTAGTACCAAGTCCAACTTGTTCTTTGGTGTGCAATGTTGTGTCATTCTGATTATGGCAATACATGGCAATATGTACCTTTCTGCTTTTCTGCTTCTATGAGAAATAATAAGAAAGCGAAGGAAATCTAAAGCCATCTGGGGAAATCAGAATTTTTATTAATGCATCAGCTAATATAAGAATCAAAACAAAAGTCTACATTACTCAAAAATGCAATTTAAATTTTGCAAAGAACTCAGAATGTAGTATTTATGAGTACACAATAACTTAAGCCTTTAAATAGAAATGCATCTGCAGACAACCAGAAAAGCCATGAAACAGAATAGACAAGCTGGAGTTATGCATCTTCAAGCCAAGGATTAAAAAGGTGTGTTTATAACAACCTGAAGCCAGGAAGAAAGCAAAGAATAGATTCTCCTTCAGTGTCCCTGCAAGGTCCTAACCTCACATACATTTACTATTGGGCATGTGGACACCAGAACTAAATAGTCAGAAATCATTCCTCTATTCTTGCTAGGAGTAGAAAAGGCAATTATCTTAAAGTATTAATGTGGACTCAGAAGGCTGCCAGCATCCTGCTGGAAGTTTGAATAACAGGTACTGACTTGCTATGGAAGTAAAAACAAATACTAAATATGTTTGCAAGAAACCATCTCTTAGAAGTCTATATGACAGAAATAGGAGAGAATGACAACTTAAGAGACATAACAAATAACTTTAGAAGCTCAAAGTTCATTGAGTTTTACCTTATTAAGTATCACTTTGAAAGACATTTATTTAAATCATTTTTGCCTTTGCTAAGAACACTCTTGGAAACATTCATAAGAAATTCCCTTTGTTAGAATTTGGAGAATCCATTCATTCATTCATCTTTGAAAGCAAACACCACAAGAAAACATGTTTAAAATGTTCAGAACAGTCATGGAAAATTCTGTAAGATACACTAGTGGCACAATGCTAGGGGATTCTGGGTGGGTAACCAGCCAATATTGATTTGGTTTTATGGCCCTTCATGAGATGGAATCCATTCACAAAACTGCTCTGATAGCTAAGAACCTGAGATTAGATAGACCATTGAACTAGGGAAACAACAAATGCTACTATTCTGCTAAAGGAATGTAGTAATAGAAAAACTCCTAACAACATTCTGCTAGATTCATAAATCAGTGTCTTACTCAGCCATCATGAGAAAAGGTTTCTCCTAAGTAGATGGGAACAAATCACAGAGACTCAAAGATGGATAATGTTTGGAGAGTGAGACATCTTGGAGCACTCAGTTCTAAATGGGAAGTTTCTATCATATTTCCCCCAACCAAGGGTTCAGGGAATCTTGCAGAAGATCTGGAAAGTTTGTAAGTGCCACGGATGGTGGAGGATTCCAAAGAAATGTGTCTTTTACAGACACCACAGTACTGAGTTAAATATACATTGACAGAGAATGAAGCATGCACAGCGCTTACAAGGACTTGCCCCAGATGGGGTTGCATCCCTGAGAGGAGAAGTGCACAAAAGACCACATCCCTAACCCAGAACCTTTCTTCAAGTGTCAACCACTTTAAAAGGAAAACTTAGTTTTCTCCAGTGAATCTCATTGGATACACATCACACCTACGTCCCATGTACAGCAATAGATTGCCAACACAAAAAGCTTGATGGATTTTTTTGGAGGCTCTTCAACTCATAAGGCTTAGTCCCTTTTTTAATCTTAAGGGTCCTCCACATATTATTATTGTTTCTGATTTTTATGCTATTTCTGTGTGTGTAAAATTGTATGTGGTCATTTATATATGTGAGTTATAACATTATATATGTTTTTTCCTTTGGTTATATTTTCTATTTTTGTCTTAATCCAATTTCATTATTATTATTATTATTATTTATAGATCTCTATTTGTATTTTAATGAGACAAAGAAACAAAGGGTGTGGATTTGGATCATGGTAAATTGTGGAGGACATGGGAGTATCTGGTGGAAGACTATAATTAGAATATTTTGTATGAAAAGATATTTTCAATAAAAAGAAAAAATTGGTTTTTGAGATTATAATTACACTATTTTTCATTTTTATTTTCCTTCAAAATCCTCCCATATACTCATCTTTGCTCTTGTTCAAATTCATAGATTTCTTTTATTCATTGTTGTTACAATCATATACATATGTGTATGTGTGTGTGTATTTCTAAATATAACCAGTATACTCTAAAATTTAATTGGATGCATGTTTTTGGGAGTGGCCATTTGGTATTGGATAAGCAATTTGTATGATCTTCCTTGGGAAGGCTATTTCTCTCATCCTCAGCGTCCTTTAGTTACCTGTAGATCTTTTGTAAGGTTGAGGGTTCATGGACCTTCCCACCTGTGCTTTGGGATGCCTATTGCTGTTGTCCTTGTTCAGCTCATGTTTAAGCAGTCATACTGGTGAGGCTTTGTGTGAGCAGCTTCTGTCATTACAAAACAATTCCAGTACCTAAAGCTCAGGTACATTAGGAAGAGAAGTGGAAAAATTATAAATGAAAGGGGATCAGGGCGTTTCCTGTGAGACTGATCCCTAGAAGTCTCACAGGACTTCTAGGAATGATTCCTATCATTGTCAGAAGGCAATGATATTTTTAAACATCTAGTTGTAATATCATATACATCAATCACAAATGTTCTTATTTTAGAATTTTGAATATATAATTGGCACACAGCAGTAGCAGGCTTGACAGGCTTGGAGTGTGAGCAATAAAATGACGTGAGATGTAATGGACTCAAAGGAGGTCATGCCGCTCACAGGAAGACTCCCTTTGCACACTTAAGGAATTTGAACTGCCTACTCAGTTGAACATGAGGAAGAGCAATAACTTCATTGCCTAGAGTTTAAAACATTATCTTGGCTGTAGTGAGTGAAAAGGTATGGGTAGGAAACAATAGGAAAGCTGATATGAGAAAAGGCTAAACAGTGTCTAAGAAAGTGATGAGTTAGGAAAGAGAGAAAAGCATGGGCCTCTGAAAGTGCCGAAGACAAAGCTGATGAGATTCTGGTTTGCAATAGCAATGCAATATGAGCTACAGGTAAGTATAAAGTTAAGGGACCAGAAACTGGCCTAATTAATCCTAATAAGAAGTGTAAGAGAACCTAATATATCAAAAGTTATTTTCATTTCAATATAAATTCAATATTGAAAATACTAATAAATGATTTTATAATTTTCAAATTTGATGTTATTTCTACTTCCAACAATCTGAGAAACCATATTTCCAGAATTTATTGATCAAATATAGTTCATGGATGGATATTCAGAGAAGCTGTGGGTGCATCTTCGACCTGACTCTACTGTTTAGCTTAGCGGCATTTATAACCTTCAATCCCAACAGTACATTGTACCATTGCAATGACAAAATACAATGTACATTAAACCAAATAATACTTGATGATTACTTTACAGGAGGAATTGATAATGGTCTATTTAGGCATTGCCTTTATGATGCTAAAGGAGGAGAAAATTAATTAAAAATAATGATGAAAAATTTAAAGTCATTTTTATAGAGATAGAAATTTTCAGAGAACCCTTTGCTTACCAGAGAGAATCCATTACTCAAACGCATTCACATGGATCAAACACATAGTGTGATGGGTCCTAAAGTCATGTTTTACTAACACAGAAAAAGATTTTTTTTCAGAGAAAAATTGTGCACTGTGAGAGCCAAATAAGTTGTAATTTAGCATCGTTTTTCACATTCTGTTAGTTTTCATGACCACTTTGTGACCTCTTTTGTTAGAGGTCGCAAAGATTGCTCTGGCTGTGTTTGATCATACCTGCCAGGCTGATGAATTAAAAGACTCAACCCATCAAACCAATTTTCAGATGCTTTCTGCTTTTTAACTCTATGGGAAATTTCCCACAGTCACATCAGAGGAGATTTTAGCTTAAGGCAACTGAGTAATCAATCATAACATTCTTTAGGCAGCTGCTCTTAACCAACAGAGAATAAAGAACCAGCCTGCATAGTGAAGCTGCATAGCTCAACTGTGAGCAGCATATTGGGGAGCTAGCAGCTTTTACTGACTTGCCACATTGCAGTTAGTGTTTTCAAGATGCAATGATAATTAATCCCCCATCAGTTTAACATATTGTGATGACTATGCTTTTGGGCAAGAATCATGGAAATGGCCTATGAGGTGACACACTTCTCTGTATTTATTTTAGCATCTACATGCGTGTATTTTTCCTGTCCCCTTGACCTAGATATATAACATATCCCTTGTTTTTAGCACTTCTGCCAAACTGATATTCTGTGTCTTATTAGGATACAGTATTCTCTTCTTCTGAATCTCCTCATAGATGATCTCATATGTCATTACCATATCAATCTGTAGTCTTTGTCATTTTGCATGTGACTTTCAGAAAGCATACAAATAGACATTGCATCCTTTACCAGCTTCCAAATTGTAAGAGAATTTTTTATCAACACATTGATCTGTGATATTATATTTCAAAAGCTGCACTCATTTCCCTACTGCATCCCTGCCCATTGTTAACCTTTGACAGTCCATAGCCCATTTTCTATTTCTATAACTTGTCATTATAATGATGGTATGTGAATGGAATCAAGAAACACACAATCCTAAGAAATTGGTTTTTCCATACTCTGCCTATGCATTTTCAAGTAATCTAGGCTTCTGTGTATATCAGTTTAATACTTCTTATTGCAGAAATGTATTAGTTTATCTATTTGCTCACTGAAGAGCATCTGGACTTTAATGGTTTTGGATCATTATGAATAAAGCTGTTATAAACATCCATGTACGTGTTTTTACATGAATGTGAATCTTCATGTCTCTGAGATAAATGCCCAGAAATGCAACTGCTGAGGTAGAATGCCAGTTACATGGGAAGATTAAAAAAACAACAAAACAAAACAGAAACAATAAAAAAGGCAAATGCAAGCTTTTCTGAAGTGACTGTATCATCAACATTGTGTACCATCCAATTTCCCTGCGCCCTTACCAGCCTGGGTCTGGCTACTAAGTTTTATTTCAGTATTCTCAAAGATGTACAATAATACCTCATTGCCACTTTAATTTCCATTTCGTTTTTTTAATCTCTTTTTATAGTCCAGTTGTTATCCCCACTCCACCCCGGACAGTTCTTCATCACATTCCTCTGTTCCCCCACCATCACCCTCCCCCTCCCTGTCTCCAAGAGGATGTCCACCCCCCATCTTGCCAGGCCTCCCCATTCCGTGGAGCCTCAAGTCTTTCTAGAGTTAGATGCATCTTTTCTCACTGAGGTCTGACCAGGCAGTCCTCTGTAAATGTGTCCGGGGCCTCATACTAGCTAGTGTGTGCTGTCTACTTGGTGGCTCAGTGTCTGAGAGATTTGGGGGCCCACGTTAGTTGAACCTTTAGTCTTCCTATGGGGTCTCCCTCCTCCTCAACTTCTTTCAGCCTTTCCCTAACTCAACAAGGGTTCCCGAATTCAGTCTATTGGTTGGGTGCATCCGTCTCAGTCAGTTGCATGTTGGGGCTTCTCGGAGGGCACACCATAGCATCAGTAATAGTGTCAAGCTTTGGAGACACCCTTTGAGATGGATCTCAATTTGTTCTGATCACTGGACCACCTTTCCTTCAGATTCTTCTTAACATATAATGGTGGTGGATATCATTTGATCCTATTGGATTAGAAATATATCCCTTATTGGTCATGCTTTGAGCACCATTTCCTGGCTGGTGGTACAACTTTGGAAGGTGTGAAATTTTGAAGAGTTGGAATTGGCTAGTTGAAGTCAGCCACTGGAGATTTGTCTTTGAAGGTCAGAGCCAGGACTCAGCTCCTGGTCATAACAACCTCGCTCTGGCAATAAAAGCACAATCCTAAGGCTTGTTTCAAGTCATTTTACTGTTGAAATTAAAAGATTGGGATCATGTTTCCTATCAGCTCCTCATATATTTCTACCTGCATCACAATTTCAACAGCACAGGGGACAGGGATCAGTCCCATGGTGAGACAGGAAATAAGAACTTTCAGGTGTCAAGATCACATTTTTCCTACCAACTTTCCACCAGTGATACCAGGGGTTGTATCAGGTGCATTAATCCCCTCTGAGGGCAGTGCCCCGCTGACCTCATCCCTTAAAAGTCCCAACTCCTCAGCTGCATTGTAGTGGACCACAAGCTTCCAAGCATAAAAGCTTGGGATGAAAGTGTTTCCTCTATAGCCAAATCATAGCAACTGTTTTAAGGCAGAGATGCAGTGTGTTAATACTGCCAGACATTTATATAAAACTCCCAAGAGTAGTTGGTCATTATTACTGTAATTAAGCAAATCTAACATGCAGTCTGGGAGAGAACCTTTCTGAAGGCCAACATGGGTTTCACGAAGCCCATTTGCTTTTATCATCTTCTGCCACATGGACAATCATGCTATAGATTTCTTTTATATTCCTCTTCTCTCATAGCATCCTCTCAGTCTGGATTACTCAATTATTTGTGCCTTTCTCATTTTCTATAGCCTATTATATAAGCTACCTCCAAGAAGCTCTTTGGGGTCTCTCAATGAATGGGATTTCTATTTTTGTGATTTTCTCTGGACCACAATTATCATATTCATTATGCTTTTCTGTAGGATCATGCAACACACAGTATGGTGCCAAGGGTGAGGCTTAGTCATGCTCACCTTATATCTTTCCTAGTATTGCTCACATGATACAGTTGGGCACAATGACTTTTATCCCTTCCACCACGTCAATATATAGGTTGTAACTATGTTTCTTTAGATTCATCGGATTGTGAATTCACTTTTAAATTTGATGTAGAATGTACACTGGTAGTTATAAAATTGAAAAATGTAGATGAAATGACATGAAAAGTTGTTCCACTCATTTACTCAGGCCTTACAGTGCACAGTAAAGAGAATGGTTGATTAAAATCACGGCAATAGAGGATAGATGGAGAAGTTTAGATGGAACCCTATGAAACACTTGACATATGGTATAAAATACTCAGGTGTACATAAAAATTTTCTTCAAGAAATTTAATGAGGTTGTGGTAATACAGGCATAGGTCAAACTACGGTTATACATTTTCTATCACCAGAGACACATAATGCTTGGAATCAAGTACAAATTCAGGTTAATTCTAGTGAAATAAAGGTATTAAGTTCTAGGTATTCAGGAAGGTAAAGATCAGTTCTTAGACAACCCAGGTATGGACAGTAGAAGCATACTAGAGGAAACTGAGACTGGCATTGAGATTATAGTCTTACTTAGTATAAAGAGGGCACACTGGGGTGAGACATGGAGGAGCATGGTGAGAGGTGACAGAAAAGCAATCCTCTTACAAAGTGATGCTGTTATGCTGTCCCAAATGCATACGATTGTCTCTGACTATAATCAGTTCAGCTACAGAAGCAGCAGGAGCCCCACAGAAATCCAGGTTTATATCCTCTACATCCCAGGAGGCTTATCTAACTGATCTTAGGTAATGGAATTATCTTTTTAACTCGTAATCCCAAGTGCCTTAAATCAAGTCAGACACTTCATTAGTTGTCTCTCTTATAAAAATATATTCTGATCTTCCATAGTAATTCATCCTTAAATAATACTGACATTGTTCTCTGGGTATAATGGTATGGTGTCTCAAAAAGAAGTGATACAAATAAACAGAGAATTATTTCTGAGATCTGGAAATGGGTAACAGTTCAGTTTCCAATGAGTTGTTTCAGATACACACACACACACACACACACACACACACACACACATGCAGAACTGTGTTCATAAATAACATTGGATTGGAGAATATACTGGCATTGTGTGATAAAGGAAGTCCTCTATCTTATATCAGCTAGAGATGGAAAAGAATGGGAGGGAAAGAGACCTGAAAGTACGCCCTTAGAGGCATATGGCAGAGGTAGTATTCTAAGTGTGGTATGCATAGCTACTGGAAAGTTTTGAGCACAGGGATTGCCACTGACAGTTTTCATGTTTTAAGAATTTTGTGACTGTCCTATTGAGAAAGAAATGTATGAGTGCAGAAACAGAAGCAGAGAATTGTGATGAGACTCTGAAGCCACTGAGCTAATAGATACTTGTTTATATAAGAATGATAGCAGAGGAGGGGAGAAAAGTAAGTGGATAGGGGAGGTGATCTGATACAGAGATTATAAGAGTTGGAGGACTCATTATAGATGAATGGAAAAGTTTTTCATGACTAGGTTCTAGGATTTGGTAACTAAAAGTCACATAATGGAAAGGGCAGGTTTAGAGTAGGTATAAAGATTGTCATGTAGAGTGCTGAGTTCCTGTGCTAGTTAATTGTTTTATTATTGTCTCCGTGACACTGCTATTGTGGTCAACTGATTGAGGAAGGGAGCCTCAACTGAAAAATTGTCTCTGGTAGATTGCCCGGAACATATGTCTATGGTGTATTGTCCTGATTAAGGCTTGCTATAAGAAATCCAAGACCCCTGAGGTTGTTTTCACTCCTATGCATGTGGTTCTGAGTTGTGTAAGAAAGTAAACTGAGCAAGTCATGAGATTCAGTCTAGGTTCTCGCTTTGACTTCCATTCATGGTGGGCTATACAATTTAAGCTGAAATAAACTGTTTCCTTCTCAAGTTACTTTAGATCATGGTGTTTATCACATCAATGGAAAGCAAACTAAGAACTAGAACACCCAGTGGATATATAAAATTAGTGACTGGGTATATGAGCTCAGAGTCACTAAACATTCGGGAAATGTGATTTAAAATCATAATGAGTTATCATCCCACACTCATTAAAATGGCTTTTCTCAAAAAGATTACAAAAGTGGTAACTGGGACCATGCATGTATCATTGGTAAGAACACAAACTGTACAACCATTGCAAAAAATGATATGGTTATCTCCCAACATTTTGGACTGGAAGTGAGAATGTAAATGGGTGGGGTGGGCTAAGGATTACAGTTCTAGGACAAGCTGGAAACCCGAGATGAAAGAGGCTACAAGCAGTCTATGAGGGTGAACCTAGCTGAGATTCCTACCAGAGGTGATGTAGAGGCTGAAGTGTACACCTCCTGTAGCCAGGCAAAACTTCCAGTGGAAGAAAGGGGATATTAATCTACCCAGAAAATCTTCCACCTAAATTCTATCCTGCCTACAAGACATTCAGGGATAAACTGAGCAGAAACTGAGGGAATAGCCAACTGTTGACGGGCCAGGTTTTAGACCCACCCCATGTGAGATAGCCAGCCCCTGACATTATTAATGATTCTCTGCTATGTGTGCAGACAGGAACATAGGGTAACAGTCTTGGAGAGGCTTCATCCAGAAGCTGATGGAAACAGATGCAGAAATTAATAGCCAAATATCAGACAGAGCTCAGAGAGTCTTGTAGAAGAGTAGGAGATAGAATTGAGTGAGCTAGAAGTGTCAATGATACCATAAAATATCTACAGTCAATTAACCTGGGCCCATGAGAACTCACAAGGGCTGAACCACCAACCAAAGAGCATGCAGAGGTTGGGCCTATGCCCCCACACATATATATATATATAGCAGGTGTACAGATTGTTCTTCATGTGAATCCCTTAAAAATAGGTATGTGTGGGATGCTGTCTCTGATTGTATTGCCTGGCATTTGATCCCCTTCCCCTACCTGGACTGCCTGGTTGGCCTCAGTAAGAAAAGAGGTCCTTAAAGTCGATCATCAATGGGAGGAGAGGCCCTTGGCCCTGTGAAGTTTCTATGCCCCAGTGTAGGGGAATGCCAGGGCCAATAAGTGGGAGAGGATGGGGTGGCAGGCATGGGGAGGGGGGAGGCAACAGGGGTTTGTTCTTGTTGGTTTTGTTTGTTTGTTTGTTTTTTGGAAGGGAAACTGGGAAAGGAGAAATCATATGACATAAAAATAAAGAAAATATCTAATAAAAAAAAAGAGGTGCTTAGACCCGCTGGGAATAAATGTCCCAGGGTGGGGTGGCACCCAAGGAGGGCTTCCCTTTCTATGAAGATATAGAGTGGTGTTAATGGAGGAAAGAATTTGCAAGGGTGATACTGGAAAGAGAGAAGGGATGAAGGGAAGGGGGTGTGTGATTGGGATGTAATGTGACTAAAACAATAAAGTATGAGGAAAAAAAATTTAATGAGGATTTCCATATGGCACAGTTTTTGTACATGTTTTTAAAAATGTAAATAATGTATCATAGGAATGTCTGTATCCTCATGCCACTGGCAGTATTATCCATAACAGTCAAGATAGGTAATGACAATGTGCATCCATTGTTTTACAAAAGATTAGTTTGTTCTACAAACAATGTGACATTTTAGCCTTCAAAATGGGATCAATTCCTGTTATTGTTACAATAACAAGAATGGTAATCCAAGTATAGAAAAATAAATGTCACAAACTCACAGAAGCAGACAATGTGATGGCATTTAGCAAACGATGGTGAGGAGCAGGAGAATAGGTATTGAGATCCACCGCATATCAAGGTGACTGGTTAATGATACTGAGCTGTGTGTAACCGTACTAAGGGAGTAATCTCGAAATGTATCACTATATAAATGATATGTGAGGTGGTAGTATATTAATAGCTTGATTTGATTTTTGTTTTAGATTACATGCATATATCATATGCATGCAATCAAATATCACAGTACTCTATAAACACATATAATTTTTACCTGTCAATAAATATAATACATGTACTATATTTACTCCAGCCCATCTTGAAGGTAGGTAGGACAAATTATTGGTCAAAAATTTTGTGGCTGGGTTGGTGTCCCAATCTCTGCACTGGAACTCTTGCCGGTTCAGGCTCCATACTGCCCCTTAGGAAGTGAGCAACCAATCACTGGTTCCACTTGAAATCCATGCTACCAGAGGGTGCCAGCCCATGACAGTGCCACGATTGACAGGAACATTAGGCTAGATAGCCCAGACCACTAGGACAGAATCAAATAGGATTGGCGGGGAAAAGTCAATAAAATGATTCTGCTATACTTGTGGACAGGAACCTTGCATAATGGCTACCAATAAGGCTTCATGCAGCATGCAGCAACTGCACAGACCCATAGTCAAACATTAGGAATGGCTCGGGAATCTTGCTAAAGACCTGGAGGAAGGATTTTGAGAGCCAGTGGAGTCAAGGACACTACAGAAACACAGCCTACAGAATCCTACAGAATCAACTATCCTGGACTCTGGGGTTCACAGAGATTGAAGGGACAATGAGGAGACCTGTGTGGGTATTTCCTAGGTCCTCTTAATATGTTGTGGTTGTATAGTTTGGTGTTCTTATAGGACTCATAATGATGGGAGCAGCGGCTGGCTCTGATAGTTTGCCTGCTTTGGGGACCCTTTCCTTCCTACTGGGTTGCCTCATCCAGCATTGATATGAGCTATGTACCTAGTCTTGCTGAAACTTGTTATGCCATGGTTGGTTGAAATCCCAGGGAGGCCTGCTCTTTTCTGAAGAGAAATGAATGGAAGAGAAGTGGATCTGGAAAAGAGAGAAGTATGTGTGTGAGAGGTGGGTGGTTGGGTAGTGTGAAACTGGAAGGGGAGGACCAGAAGAAACTGTGGTCCAGACTAATATATGTAAGAAGAAATAATAAATAAAAAATAAATAATGCATGCAGTAGGTTTTCCTAAGAAGAAAATTCCAGCAAGTGACTGGAGGTCACAACAACTTTTGAAGCAGTTCCAAATATTTGTGGAGTACATAGCGTGAAGTCACATCATAGTGAGTCCAGTAAACAGGAAAAGTAAAAAGTCTAAAGTAGTATGTCAAACAATACTTTAAACTGCTCTGATATTGAAAAGAAATTAAGTTAAGAAAATCCAGGGAGCAGGCACTCCTGAGGCTCCTTCAGAGAAACTAATTCCACGTGTTATTCTCTCAACAATGCAAAGAATAGCACTTCCCTTGTCAGAAATCAGTTCTACATAGTAATCAGCTTTCCCCTCCTAATTATACAAATAATCACCCTCAATCACTTTAACTCAGTCCTAACTACTCACATGGTCAAGCGATTCCATATGCCTCTGCTGATAGGTCCCATGAAAGATGGCTCCATCCTCAATTGAAGTTTACTGACTTTGCTGAGAAATGTCTCAACATCTCCTAGAACATATACTTCATAGAAAAGATTAATATCAAGAGGGAGAGTAATTTCAAATCTGTGCTTTTGTTTTCTTATCTCTGTGCAAACCTGGAGTATTATGTAGAAGACTCCTGTGTGACAAATATACTTTGGGCTTTAGTGGCCCTAGAATAAGGATATCCTTTTAAGACTGGAGCCATGTCCCTCTGGTTGAGATAACTGCTGCTCTTTCAATGGATCTGGATTCAGTTCTCAGCATGTACTTGGCAACTCACAACTCTCTGTAACTCTAGTTCTACAGAGTCCAACATTCTTCTTTTTTCCTCAGGTACCAGGTATGTGTGTTATACAGACAAATAGATGCATTCAGAACATTTATGCACATGTAATAAAAATTAGCAAATCTTTTAAAAAAGTGCATCGATGTAATAAGGAATCAGATACTAATAATCATTATTTACCTTGATTAAGGTTTCATTGTCTATCTGACATTTTATTTTACCCTAACATTCTATAAATTATTTTTACTGAATACATTACCAGGCAGGTCAATATTTCTTTTTTTTTCTTTTATTTTTAAAATTTTTATATTGATTGGAAATTTTCTTTATCTACATTTCAAATGTTTTCCCCTTTTCTGATCTCCCTTTCAGAAACCACCTATCTCATCCCCCTTCCCCCTGCCTCTATGACAGAGTTCCCCACCTACCCACCCACTCCCATCTTCCCGCCATAGTATTCCCCTACACTGGGGAATCGAACACCCTCAGGTCCAAGGGCCATTCCTCCCACTGATGTCCAGCAAGGCCATGGGCCGGCCAGTCCAGGCCTCCCTCAACCCATGGCAGGAACAGGGTCCTAGTCAGATAGACAAGGCATTGGCGAAGAAATGGCAGAAACAGACACAAGGGAGTGCTGTAACTGAATGCAATTTGTACAAAGTAGAAATCAGGCTTATATGGTATACAGAAAACAGGGCATACCACAAAAGTCACGTAGGCAGGAGATGGCTACATCAAGGTCAGTGAGAACAAGCAGCCAGGTGCAAGGCGGAGGAGCAGTGGTGTCCTTCTTGGGCTGGGTCATTCTGGCAGCCCCAAGGTAAACTCTCAAGGTCTGTCTGAAGCAAATAGCTGAAGGTCTTATTTCAGCACTCCTTGGCTGTAACATAAACAATTAGTGGGGGAAGCCCTACAACTTCTAACTTCTCACTGGCAGTAAAACAGTTTTTCTTTCTGTGTGAGACTGCTCTGATAATAAGTGCCTAACTGCTATTTCTGACTCTTGAGATGCCCTGTCTGGTAAGACAGCTTCTTAGTAAAAATTCCAAGCTAATTACAGCTAGGTAATCTATTAGGATTATTGAAACACTGTGAAGGTCAGGAAATAATGTTCAATCTCAGTTTTAGCTAATAACGAAATATTTCTTAGGGCACCTTTTATGCCTGAATAAAGAAAGCACGCAGATCTCTCCACAGACTTAGCAGAGATCAATCTGGAACACATCTGAGTTAGGAGATGTCAGCGACTAGGCTACGTCAGGAGACAGACTCCCTTTGGAGTCATAAATGCCTCTTGTCCATGATCAGGTTTTAACCCTGATATTGTAGACCTACTGGGGTAGACAAGTGCGTGCAACACTCTCACTGATGTCCACCAAGGCTATCCTCTGCCACATATGTGACCAGATGCCTGGGTTCCTCCATGTGTACTCTTTGGTTGGTGGTCCAGTCCCCAGGAGCTCCAGGGGCCTCTGGCTTGTTGACACTGTTGTTCCCCTCTGGGTGCTGCAAACCCTCTCAGCTCCTTCAGTCCCTTCTTCAACTCCGTCAGGACCCCACAATCAGTCCAATGGTTGGCTGCTAGAACATCTGCCTCTGTATTTCTCAGACTCTGCCTTTCAGGAGACAGCCATAAAAGGCTTCTGTGAGCAAGCACTTCCTGGCCTCCACAATAGCTTCCGGGTTTGATGGCTGTAAAAGGGATGGACGCCCAGGTTGGGCAGTCTCTGGATGGTCTTTCATTCAGTCTCTGCTCAGTTTTCCTAACTGTGCCATCATGATCTGTTAGTATTGATGTTGAGTATTTAAGAATCTAATACTTTGTCAACTACTCTCTAGGAGTATTGCATTCTCTTGCTTCTTCTAAAATGTTGCCATTTTTCATGGAAGAAGATCCATTTGTTTCCCTTAATTTTCCTTTAGACCTAGAGTCAGCTAGCAAGTATTTCTCTTTGATCATTTCAATACAGAGAATTAAAAATGCCCTTTTTTTTCCCAGTATTGTATTAGCTCTTAATCCAAGTTAGGATACCTGTGAAAGAGACAGAGAGATGTTATTAAGCAGCTAAAATAGAGTTATTGCAAAGACAGTGTCAAAGAAACCAGAACATATTCTCACAGTGCTTATAGCTTGCTTTCTTCCACAGAAAAATAAATACCAAAGTTACCATGGAAATCATGGGTAAGGAGTGGTACAATGCAGGTTGGGGTATTAATTGTACAGTCTCTGCATGCCACTGGGGACATTTTGGTCTGTCATTGTCACTTCAGGACTGACTACCAATATCCACAGATCATTGGCTGACTATAGATGTAAACCACTGATCCTGACCAATCATTTGAACTACACTGTTAACTTTTCCTTTTAACCAAAGCTTCCAGGCTTTATTTCTTTTATTTCCCTCATCTTTAGCCTTGCTTCATTCTCTGAATCTTCTCAATGTTGTACTAATATTTGACAGTCAGCATTTAATTTCCTTTCAGCAGTGATTTGAGCTATTCCTCAGGCTAATCTGTGCCCAATTACAAGAGACAACAAACACAGCCTGCAATTTCTTATTCACATTTTTCTCTATCCCTTCTTTAATCACAGAAAGATAAAGTAGAGGGGAGGCATAACTTAATTTAGGCTCAGTGGCTTTGATTGCCGTAATTTGGGATCAAAAATTATCTCCTGCTACAACATGACCGATGAGAATATAATGTTGTAAGTTAATGTGATTTTATCACTTCCAAGTTTAAGTAATTAATCATAAAACATAAGTAAATTGATCATTTAACATGCAGTTATCAATTCTACCCAAAGATTTGATAATGACTGCAAATTTACAAATGCAACTTATTAAGATTTTTCCAGTATTATTTAAGTATCTCTGTAAACAAACCTGTCATTTATAATCTAAAAGTGGTGCTTGTCAGAAATGAGTAACATCAAAGATTGTTTTAAAGTCTAGCTTCTAGTTTGGGAGTTTTCATATCATGAATTCATTTATAACTACCCTTAGGATTTTTTTGGTGTTTGTTTGCTTTGTGCCAATGGGAATGGGACATAATGTGGTGTGTATCATTGTTTTAATACTTCTGAGAGCAATTCTAAAATTAAGATGACAGATGGGAAGAGCCACTATTGACTTGGGGTAATTCAGAAAGGTTGCCAAGAGGCCATTAATTTTCTGTTCCAGAAATTTGGGCACCAACTTGAAAATAATAAATTAACTATGTTCAAGCAATGAAAAATACTTTGCATTATACAATGAGTTAAAACACAAATGCTATACGTTTACTTATAAAATATCTGGTCTAATTAGAGTTTAATAGGTTTCATTATCTAATAGTTTATAAAGGAGGGTACCACTACATTGAAACAAAAATATTAGAATTCAAAAACATTTGGGAATTTTAATACCTCTGACGTTTGTATTACTCTAATCCTCAACATGATAGAATGTTTTGAAAAATCTGGAAACAGAAAATTAACATGTGTGTGTGTGTGTGTGTGTGTGTGTGTGTGTATTTGTGTGTGCACATATGCATGTATGGGTGTAATATCTGTTCTATAGACTGAATTAATTACCTGCTGTTTTAGTACACTGGGAGTGGATTAAAAATGTAGAGAATCAATTGAGAAAGGACTCCATAGGACTTGTCAAGGCCATGATACAAGGAGTGCTATCCAAGTTTTCGTCATCCTCCACTCTGCTTCTCTACTTCAACCTCTTACACAAGTTAATAGACTCAAATGTTCTCCAATTGATTTCTTTCTACTGATTGTCTTTTCTTTGCAAAAATCAGTGAAAAGTATTTTTTTTTTTAAAATCATCTTATCATGCCTTTTCTCCATTTAAAACATTTCAAGGCTGCTAAGTTAAAACCTTTACCTTACCATGCCAGAGACTCTGTGGACTGATCTTGCCAAGATATTCCACCTCCACTATATGTTCTGGTTAATTTTCTTCATCTATGTTGGACTTCTTTCTTCCTAGTGTTCTCCCACCTAACACTAGACCTTACTTTCTGTCTTTGTGTGAATATCCTTTTCTCAAGTGCTCACATATCTCAACTCACATAGCTGCTCAAGATATCTTTTCTGAAAGTTATCTCTGGCTTTTGAGTTTCATTTGTACATTTAAATTATTCAATGCTGCATAAAAATTGGGCTTACTATATAGCATCTTTATACAACAACTTTGAAAAATATTATTATGAATCAGAAATCAAAATTCAAGTACATGGATTTCTCTGGCTCAGCATATCTTAGTTCTTCATTGCTAGCCATAGACATCAGTTCCCTGACACACACACACAATCCCCTGTAGGTGAGCCCCTGGTATGGCAACAACTTTCCCTATAGCTAGCTAGTAAGGAAAGAAGACAGAACATGAAATCTAGGTAAACCAATCTTGAAACTACCATTTCTTAAATTTTGCTGTCTTCTCTTTAGGCACAGGCTTCTGGATGCAATCTACATACATATTAAGGGACTGGATCATTAGAAGGAATATAACATTTGTATTCCAAACAGAGTTGTCATTGCCTGTTGTGAAGCTTGATCTCGTCAGTTTGATGGGACTTAGAATCATCTGGGTGTATCTGTGAGAGTATTCTCAGAAAATATTAACTGAAGAGGGAGTTTCACCCTAAACTTTGTGTTTTTTTTTAAATTTATGATAGGTATCAGAGTATGATTGATGCATTCTCCAGTGAAATTCTAGATGTCAAGTATGATTGTTCTAAACATTCAGAGTCTGCATAGAAAAATAATTGCACTTCTAGCATTAAACACGCAGTGAGCTCAACTACAGAAAATAGACAGCAAGTCTACTTTCAATGATTACTATAAGAGTTTGTTAATCAGCCATCAGATATTGATGGACGTGGGACTTGAGGACTTTTCCCTTCACAGATGAACTGTTGGAAACAGATAGATTCAAGGAAAGGGGAAATTACTGCTTTCACTATGTACCCACAACCCTATCATGCTTTAGTGAATAGTTCCAACCCAAGGGTCATATAGATGGTTAAACTAAATGGGTCATAAATCAAAAGAAAAGTCATGTCTGAGAAAGGGACTGAGAACTGTGATGGAAGGTACTTGGTGGTTGAAAGGAATGTAAGAGAGATAAAAGATAATATGTGGGAAAGGAACAATCAGAATATGTTACATGCAGGCATGACATTGTTGAATCTGTCAATAAAAACAAGAAAAACTTATGGCCTAAAATATAAGAGATTACCATGAGAATAACTTATGTATGAAGTTAAAACACTTCATACATAATCCAGCACACTAGAAAGCTTCTCAACACACAAAGGTCAGTGAACTTATGGCAGCCACCAGTGTGAAAACATATGTGATGCACAAAGGGATTCATAATAAAAAAGAGAATAACTTAGACACTGAAAACTGGAAAGCTAGTTGAAAACACAAGACATTATTACAAAAAATGGTAGCCATGCAGAAGATTCCTAATGTGCCTATCATGTTGTGTAATTTTACCCATCAGGATCTCTGTAAGTTTTGCTAGAGTGCCCATTCTTCATCCAGTACGATTTTGAAGTCTTCCTCTTAAGTTCAGCAGACCTTTCTTTCAGTTCCTGGCTCTGATTTCTCCCTTCGTAGCTCTCCACCCACATTTCAACACATCACTGATTATTCCTCTACCCCTTTGCCCTACTCAAACTTCACCATGAACATTGATTGCTTTCAGGTGATTTCCATGGAAACTAGTAGCATCAAGACTCTCCCCTCCCTTTACCCTTCATTCTCTCTCTTGTCTGAGGCCCACTTGAATGGGGAAAAACGATTGATATAGATAGCAGCCAAAGAAATGAATGGAATTTAAAGCTTGAACATTTGTTGTGCTATTTCTATTAGTGTTTAGCTCTCATATTACATGTCTGTCTGTTACTCTCTTCCATATTCATACTCCATTCACCTCCAATTTTAGATAATTTTTGTCTCCCCACTCTGTCCCTCGATGACATTAATTCTAATAGCCTTATATTCTCTTCCCAACAAAATATTAAATTACCTTCACTAGAATTATTCTTTATTGATATGTTTGTTTATTTATTTATTTTATATATGTGAGTACACTGTCACTGTCTTCAGAAACACTAGAAAAGGGCATTAGATCCCATTACAGATGGTTGTGAACCACCATGAGGTTGCTGAGAACTAAACTCAGGACCTCTGAAAGAGCAGACATTGCTCTTAACTTCTGAGCTATTTTTCCAGCCCCAAATTAATCTTCTTTATGGGGAAAAGTCTTGTTCTTGTGACTCAGAAAATAACCTTTTGCTATTTCATGCCATATACTGTTTTAGAATACTTATATGCTTGAGAAAAAGAAAGAACAAAATGACTAGCCCGGGAAAGACGATAAGGAATTGTTTGGAACAGCTTGGAGATTTGGGGTTAAAGACAATCTACAAAAATGGTGTTGGAAGAGGAAGGTTGAACTTTGAAACATTCTGAGTGAAAACAGAGCAATCCTATTTTACTTTATTATTTATCAAAAATAATAAGCAAACCTAGGGTTTTATCAAACCAAGAGTTCTTAAATGCTTTCATATTTTAATTATAGCTTTGTGTCTTTGACGTGAACCTTGAAGGTTTCCTCAAGGATTCAATTTGTGACCTTACGTTCTTCACATTTTTCTCTCTAATTAGTTTAAAAGATATTCATCAAAATCACACAGAGAAAGAAGAGGTCACTTCATAAAATTCAGCATGAATGTCAGACTTATGCATGTGTTAGAAAAGTTGAATGCAAAAGCAGGTCATTAGAATGGAGTGTGGAACTGTTTGAATTTTATGAGCAGTTTATAAAATTCACCCTTGTGTTAAACCCCAGAAGTAAGGTAGTCCTGAAGTACTTAAGCATATGCTTCCCTCAGAGATCTGCATTCTTTCTGCCTTTCAACCAACATCTATTAATGTGTCATAACTACTCTGTGGGTTGAAACCTGTTTTCCACCTTTCAGAGTCATACAAAGCTTACATAGAACAGCACATGTTGGCTCTGAGATGCACCTTATTCATTCCTTGTAAAGACAAATTTGGTAAGAGCAGAGATGATAGAGCTAAGCATCAGGATTTATAATCCTGGGTCTAACATTACAATATTTATTTTTTTGGAAAATTATTCTCTTTTTGGGCTTCAATCTTTTTCATGAAAACAGTTTTCCTAATAGTTGGTCTCAGGAGTGGAGAATCTAAACTGGAAGTTGAGAAGCATTTTAAATGCATAAACTTCATATTTACTACATGCTTTAAAGCAGACATGCATATATATAGTTAAAATCACATGTAGACACACCAATATAAAGTTGTAGAATACATATATCACAGACAAATGTGTATTCCATGATCAACTTTGTCTCATTTTAAAAATTTTTATATCTATTTATATTATGTCCAAAATGATACTAATATGTATTGCTTTCTCTTATGTCTAAATTTTTCTTTTGTCCAATTGTACTTAATCATTTTTTAATTTAGGTTTTATATTATTGAGGAATTTGATTAATTTGGGAATTAATTCTTAAATTTTAACATGCATAGGATCACCAAATTTGTTAATTAAAAATTAAGATCTCCCATCTTTATCTGAAGTGAGAAGTATAAAGTAGATGTCAGAAAGATGTTCTCAAACCCAGTTCTGACAAAGCTGTTCCATATGACATTCTTTGAGAAAATCTTAGGTAAAACTGGATTACTCCTCCTCCATGAGAATTGTTTGTGTTCATTCTTCAGTGACAATTACTTTTTCTTAATATCTTAATATGAAAGTTAATATTACCAAAATATCCTTACTGATTGAAATACAAAGGTATGAGGAATTAGAAATTTGTTGATTGTTATCCAATGGTCTCTCTAATTTGGTAATTGAAAAAATAGGTCCAATAATGTACAATCTTGCTGTGTATATCATAGGGGTCTTGAAATCTTGCTTCTCCTATCTCGGCCTCTCTGTTAGTAGTATTGGTTATTTCATGTTTTTACACTATACTATGGTTTTCAGAACAGTTTATATATTTCAAAAGTATTTATATACTCAAAAGAAGCGTAGACAATTAACTTGGAAGGGGGCTTGTCAGAGAACAACAAAGAGTGGGACTGAATACTTTGATTAATGTTTGTAACTCTTGTATCAAGTTTGAAGAAGAGGACTTTATAAGTTACTCTTTCTCTAAGATGAATGCTTTTCCAAATTATCACAGCCAATGAACCAAATTCTTACCCTCACCTAATGTCTGTGCCACCCTCCAAGCAGAACCATTGTTCATTAAAACAGTTAGTGAATGACTTTATGGATAGACCATCTTAATACACACACCATTTCTTAAAGAAATGTAACCTGTTCTCTGTGGGCTGAGAATAAAGTCACTCACTCAAGTCAAATTGCTTTGACCATAGCAGGAAGTCTGTATCCAAAAATCATGCCTACAATTCATTCCTTGTACAGCAGAACTCTGACTCTCAGCTTAGCTACGATGGAGGTAAAATCCTTTGATGATGTGAGGGTCATTGAAGTACAGCTTTATTACAATGAAATTCAATATTTAAAAATTGTTCTTAGTTTGGGCTTGTACCACAGTAAGAGCCAAGATTTTAAACTCTACTAAATACAAAACAGACAAACAAAAAGACTTTATATATTTATGTTCGTTTAAGAAAATGCTAGTAGTGATGTATTATTTTGAAAGATAAAGTTAATAAGTTGGAGTTATTTAAATTTTATATTGAGAAAAATGTATTTTCAGTATTGCTGTAGACAAGTGTCTACATAAGACTGTTAAATTGATTGTTTTATATCAAACAACTTTTATACTACTCATTTTTATTGTTATAATATTTTATAAATTTTAAGGAATATGACAAAAAAGGTATTGTAGGTATTGAAGAGGGGGTCTCTGGGAGTAGTTGGGGTACAAAAGGGAAACAAGAATGTGATTTAATTTTATTTACTTAAAATATTTTTTAAAGCCAGGCTGTGGTGGCATATGCCTTTAATCCAAGCACTTGGGAGGCAGAGACAGGCAGATTTTTGAGTTTGAGGCCAGCCTGGTCTACACAGTGAGTTCCAGGACAGCCAAGGCTAAAAAAAATTAGATAAATTTAAATCATGTAACTTTTCTCATCATAATGCAATAAAAGTTAAAAAAAATAAAAATAGTTTACAATTATTTTTTCAGAAAATAATGATGTTTGGTGGGACAATTTTGGAAGTTTTGCATGAGAATGGGTATAGAAAGAGCCAAGAGACATAGATGTGCAAAGTAAAGGCACCATGTGGGAGATTTAACTTGTTAATCATTAATCAATTTGTGGGTAGCATACAAATGTATGTTTGTGCATATGTGTTTGACTGTCAAGAATGGCCCTAGGTGTTTTTACAGAGGTGAAGTCCTACTTTAAGTAATGAATTCTTAGCACCTAGATTTTCCACAAGAGTAACATAATTTCTAACCATCTAAAGAAGTGTCTATATAGGACTAGTGTCTAGAATATTACATACATGTATGAAAATTATATTCAATAGTAATCATCTACAGACAGAAAACTCACCTTAGAAGCTAGAAACCTTTTTGAGAACTGATCACTGTAAGACATTTCATGAGCTGAGAAAAAGAACAAAAGACAAATGGAGGATGCATATAAAAAAACAGAAACCAAAGTGTATATAGTATTTAAAATTAGGTTGCCTTTACAATGTTAGGAAAAGTTAAAAAAAGAAAGGCTGGGCTCAAATAAGAAGCCTTCTACAGATTCCACTATAGAACATGATCACATTCTCAGAAAAATATTCTTATTAACAGTAGAAAGAAATTACTGGATTGTGCCTAAGAAAATTGAATTTCCATCTAAGAATCTTCTGGAAAAACTGAATTTCAAATTAGTTTGTACTCTCAATGTATTCTTTGTCAAAATCTAGAGTCATTCATCAATGGGCAATGTTCCAAGGACAGAAACCATTGTGTTCTCTCATCCCATCAGGGATTTATAAAAGTATGTTAAAACAGAGGCCTCATGAAGAATGCTTTACTTTTAGGTATAGTATAAATCTGTAGGACAGAGATTTCACTTTTTGGAAAAATATCTGACTCTGATATCACCTTCAGTTATGAAGTTAGTTTATAAAGCAAACAGTTGGGAATCAAAGATATCTTTCTACTAGTTTCTACTCTGTCGACATTAGTAGAATAAATATAATCAGTTAGCTACATCATCTAGAAACTAAAAGACATGACAAATGATGCATGTGGCTGTTTTTTTTTTATTTTTGGTTTTTGGTTTTTGCATTTTGCATTTTGATTGTGCTATGTGTTGTGAATAAATCTATTTGTTCCTCTGACCTTTTCAGAGTCTTGACAAGGCTACAAAAGCAGCTCTGAAAGCAGAGTTCAATTTTGGAAACCTTGGGAAAGGAATGTATTTTGGTAAAACATACTTGCAGTATTCAGACCCTAAAATATAGGGCTTTATAATCACTTACAAAAATTCATTTAAGCCTTTGACTTACACAAATTATTAAATCAGAGTTGTTTTTCCTAAGTTCATTCAGGAAAAAAAAAACAGAAAGAAAACACACACACACACACACACACACACACACAAGCCCATAGGAAAGCACAAAACTGGGACACTGGGTACCACAATAAAAATATTGACCCCTGTAAGTCATTTTAATGAATGCAACTTAGGCAAATTTATTTTGTAGGATGTCAAATAGTGGGAACTTTTGTATTCATTAAAATATTTTGGCTCAGAAAACATAAATTACAATTAACATTGCAGCAACAGAACTGAAAGCAGAAAACACTGGTAATTATTCATGTTAAAGTACTATTGTCTGTTTTATCAAGATTTATACAAGGAACAAGCTTCAAAATATAATTGATCATTAAGATAAAAAGGAAATTCAAACTTAAAAGTATTTATCTCCTAAATCATAACATGAGAAATATATCTTTGGGAAGCAGAAAGTTGGTTTCATTGAAAACAATATACTTTATTTTAAAGCAGATGTTTGTAGTATATAATTAGACATATTTTTCTTGCATGACATAATCCAAAAGAGTTCAGCAAGCCACAGAAGTTCAGTAGTTCAACTCACAAAGTCCAAGTTCTGAATGTGAACAATTCCAAGATAAGAGGGAACAGATACAACTTCAAGTTTCAGCACAATGTAAAGAGAAAGAAGCTTTTGAAAACAGCTATATCTTTTCTTTTTTTCTTTTTTCCCTCTTTTCTTTTCTTATTAGATATTTTCTTTATTTACATTTCAAATTATATCTCCTTTTCTGTTTTCCCCTCTGAAAAAAAAAAGAAAGAAAGAAAAAAAAAACCTATTCCCCCCCTCTGCTCACCCACCCACACTCTCCTGCTTCCTGGCCCTGGCATTCCCCTACACTGGGGCGTAGAACCTTCACAGGACCAAGGGCCTCTCCTTACACTGATGACTGACTAGACCATCCTCTGTTTACATATGCAGCTGGAGCCATGCGTCCCACCATGTGTAGTCTTTGGTTGGTCGTTTAGTCCCTGGGAGCTCTGAGGGTACTACTTATTTCATATTGTTGTTCATCCTAGGGGCTGCAAACCCTTCAGTTCCTTGGGTCCTTTCTCTAGGACACATGCTCTGCTATGTTCATAGAAGCCTTGTTTATAATAGCCAGAAACTGGAAACAACTGAGATGTCCTTCAACAGAGGAATGGATACAGAAAATGTGGTGCACGTTTTGGAGTACTAGTCAGCAATTAAAAACAATGAATTTATGAAATTCTTAGGGAAATGGATGGATCTGGAGGATATCATCCTGAGTGAGATAACAACCACAAAAGAACACACATGGTATGCACTCATTGATAAGTGGATGTTATCCCAGAAGCTCAGAATGCCCAAGATAACAATTCACAAGCCACAAGAAACTCAAGAAGGAAGACCAAATTGTGGATACTTCATTCCTTCTTAGAAGAGGGAAGAAAATACCCATGGAAGGAGTTTCAGAGACAAACTATGGAGCAGAGACTGAAGGAAGGACAATCCAGAGACTACTCCACCTGGGAATCCTTCCCATATTCAATCACCAAACCCAGACACTATTGTGGATGCCAGCAAGTGCTGGGTGACAGGCGCCTGATATAGCTGTCTCCTGAGATGCTCTGACAGAGTCAATGAAGGAAAACAGCTATATTTTAAAAGTGGTTATCTTTAAACATTTTGTAGTAGTAAGAGTACAATATGAGATTTATTAACTTTAGGTATGTAATGCAGTATTATTTGTTGTAGATAAAGATGTTCAGCAAATTTCTACACTCTGTTAATTTTGCTCAAGTGAAACTTTCCACCCATTGATTACTACCCCATTTCTTCAGAACCCTGTTCCTAGAAACCACCAGTTCACTCTGGTTATATGAGCTTGAGTGTTTTAGGTATATACATAATAGAAATCATGAAGTAATTGTCTTTCTGTTACAGGGATAATTTCTTTACCATAACCTCTTACAATAAAAGGGTGAAATGCCATTTCATTATATGCATAAACTACATCTCCTAAATTATAAGTAAGTAATTGAAGCAGCTTTATCAAGTGGGAATAAGAAGTGAGAAGTAGTAAGAAATACCTTGAATGATAAGAATGTCTAATTTTGGTATCTGTTGAGAGTAAGGTCTCAACAGTTGAGACGTTACTCAATAAGGTCTCAATAAAGACTGTATTGACAAAATTTATTGGGTTGAGTAGCATTGCCTATAGACTTAATCTGTTGTGTGTGTTGTATTGTGAAAGGGTTTTAAATTTTGTTAAATACTTTTTCTACATCTTTAGATAACATGTCTTTGTTTTTTCTCTTTGCATATGGGGTAACCCATTTGCTGAGTTATGGATATTGAGTCATGCTTGTATCTTAGGTATAAACCTTGATTCATCATAGTGAGTCATTTTTTTAATGTGCTGTACAATTTAGTTTGTTAATGTTTTGCTGAGTGTTCTTGCTTCCTCTTTATCAGAGAGTTGATACTTTTTTCTTTTGTGGTGCCCTTGTTTGGATTTGGGTAGTATGGGTCTTCAATACAGTTTGACAGTGTCCCTTACACTTTCAGCTTTGTTTTTGGGTATTTGGAATTTTGCTAAAGTGAACATTTCTGCTGATTGATTGCTAACTACACTTTATTTCAGAAACTTCTCCTTAGAAATCATCAGTTTACTCTCTGATTTTATAAGCTTTATCCTTTAAATGATAGAATTCAACAGTGAAGCCATCTGGCATTGGCTTTTAAAAGTATTGCTTTGTTAAATTTTTCTGTTTTTTTTTTTCATCGTTCTGTCTTGATAGGCTAAATGAACCTAAGAGTCTGTCTATTTTCTTATACCATTTAACTTTTGTCTTGTACATATTAGTCTCTTGCAATTCCTTGTACTTCCATGTCATTAATTATAGTATTTCCTTTTCATTTTTATATGTTGCTTGTTTGGGTATGCTCTATCTTTTTCTAGTTAATAAATCAAGAGTTTGTTAAGGTCGCTTTCCTTAAAGCAAGCAAGTCAGCAAACAAAAATCCTGTGCCACTTACTTTCAAAGTTAGAATTTTGTCTATTTCTATTTTATTTTACATTTTATACACCTACTTTGGGCTTAGTTTATTCTTTTTCTAGCTCCTTTGGGTATAATATTGCTTGTTTGCTTGAGCTATTTCTTCTGTTCTGAATGTATAGGCATTTAAGCTACCAACTTTCCCTTTAGAAATATTTTTTTGCTGAAGCCCATATGCTTCAGAGAATTAAGTAAATATTTTCACTAATCTAAAATACTTTGAAATTTTCCCCAGACCATTGATTGTAGAGGTGACTATTACTCAATTTCTATATATTTATTAACTTTTCAAAATTCCTTCCATTATTAATTTATAGTTCCATTACATTATGATAATCTAAGCCATCTGATATTATTTTACTATTATGATTCCTGCCATTTGATTTGTGATGTGATATGTAATCTAACTGAACATAGTGCACATAATATTGAGGACACTGTGCATTTCATGTTGTTTTTGCAAGAAGTTTTGTATTTATCATAGAATCATATGTCTTAAAGTACAATTCAACTCCAGTATTTTATTTATTAAGAAATCTTTTGTGTATACAATTGAAACTAAGGTAGACAGCTCTTTGCTATTACAGGATTGGACACTGTCTCTCACTTCTGATCATGAAGTAATAGATGTATATTACAATGTGTGGCTATATCTTCTGTTAACACACAAGACACTGAGATTTCAATGCTTTTAATTCATTTAGAAATAATGACCTTGCTATTGCTCCTTATTAAATCTGTTGGAATACACTAGGCAGACTATGGAAATTTTAACTCTAATCTTTTTTTTATTAGATATTTTCTTTATTTACATGTAAATTTCTTCTTTCCCAGTTTCCCCTCCAATAAACAAAGAAACAAACAAAAACAACAAAAACAAACCTCTGTTGATTCCCCCCTCCCCATGCTAGCCACCCCATCCTCTCCCACTTATTGGCCTTGGCATTCCCCTACACTGGGGCACAGAACCTTCACAGGGCCGAGGTCCTCTCCTCCTATTGATGATCAAATTTGCAATCGTCTACTATACACATGCTGCCAGAACAATCAGACCCCTCCATGTGCAGTCCTTGGTTGGTGATTGAGAGCCTGGGAGCTCTGAGGGTACTAGTTAGTTCAGATTGTTGTTTGTCCTAAGGGGCTGCAAACCCCTCAGCTCCATACGTTCTTTCTCTAACTCCTTCATTGAGGACCCTGTACTCAGTTCAATGGACGGCTGTGAGCCTCTACATCTG
>NW_022196903.1:20603589-20611515 GCF_008632895.1 Mastomys coucha | reverse complement strand
TTTGTTTAGCTCTGTACTCCATTTTTTAATAGGGTTATTTGGTTCTCTGGAGTCTAACTTTTTGAGTTCTTTGTATACATTCGATATTAGCCCTCTATCAGATATTGGGTTGGTAAAGATCTTTTCCCAATTTGTTGGTTGCTGTTTTGTCCTATTGACAGTGTATTTTGCCTTACAGAAGCTTTGCAACTTTATGAGGTACCATTTGTCAATTCTTGATGTTAGAGCAGAAGCTATTGGCATTCTCTTCAGGAAAATTTCCCCTGTGCCTATTTGCTCAAGGTTCTTCCCCACTTTCTCTTCTATTAGTTTCAATGTATCTGCTTTGATGTGGAGGTCCCTGATCCACTTGGACTTGAGCTTTGTACAAGGAGAAAGGAATGGATCAATTTGTATTTTTCTACATGTTAACCGCCAGTTGAGCCAGCACCATCTGTTGAAAATGCTGTCTTTTTTCCACTGTATGGTTTTAGCTCCTTTGTCAAAGACCATAGGTGCGTGGGTTCATTTCTGGGTCTTCAATTCGATTCCATTGATCTACCTGCCTGTCAATGTACCAATACCATGCAGCTTTTATCACAATTGCTCTGTAGTACAGCTTAAGATCTGGGATTGTGATTCCACCAGAGGTTCTTTTCTTGTAGAGAATAGTTTTGGCTATCCTGAGTTTTTTGTTGTTCCAGATGAATTTGCAAATTGCTCTTTCTAAGTCTGTGAAGAATTGAGTTGGAATTTTGATGGGGATTGCATTGAATCTGTAGATTGCCTTCGGTAAGATGGCCATTTTTACTATATTAATCCTGCCAATCCATGAGCATGGGAGATCTTTCCATCTTCTGAGATCTTCAATTTCCTTCTTCAGAGACTTGAAGTTCTTGTCAAACAGATCTTTTACTTGCTTAGTTAGAGTTACACCGACGTATATTATTTGTAACTATTGTGAAGGGTATTGTTTCCGTTAATATCTTTCTCTGCCTGTTTATCCTTTGTGTATAGGAAGGCCTCTGATTTCATTGAGTTAATTTTATATCCAGCTGCTTTGCTGAAGTTGTTTATCAGGTTTAGGAGCTCTCTGGTGGAATTTTTGGGGTCATTAAGAATACTATCATATCATCAGCAAATAGTGATACTTTGATTTCTTCCTTTCCAATTCGTATCCCTTTGATCTCCTTTTTTTGCCTAAGTGCTCTGGCTATGACTTCAAGTACAATATTGAATAGGTAGGGAGAGAGTGGGCAGCCTTGTCTAGTTCCTGATTTTAGTGTGATTGCTTCAAGTTTCTCTCCATTTAGTTTGATGTTGGCTACTGATTTTCTGTATATTGCTTTTACTATGTTCAAATATGAGCCTTGAATACCTGATCTTTCCAAGACTTTTATCATGAAGGAATGTTGGATTTTGTCAAATGCTTTCTCAGCATCTAGTGAGATGATCATATTTTTGTCCTTGAGTTTGTTTATGTAGTGAATTACGTTGGTGGATTTCTGTATTCATAAGGGAAAGTTTTCTTTCTTTGTTAGGTCTTTGTGTGGTTTAGGTATAAGAGTAATTGTGGCTTCATAGAACGAATTGGGTAAAGTGCCTTCAGTTTCTATTTTGTTGAATAGTTCTAGGAGTATTGGTATCAGGTCTTCTTTGAAGGTTTGATAAAACTCTGCACTAAACCCATCTGATTTGGGCTTTTTTTTGGTTGGGAGTCTATTAATGACTGTTTCTATTTCCTTAGCAGATATGAGACTGTTTAGATCGCTGATCTGATCTTGATTTAACTTTGGTATCTGTCTAGAAAATTGTCCATTTCATCCAGGTTTTCTAGTTTTGTTGAGTATAGGCTTTTGTAGTAGGATCTCATGATTTTCTGGATTTTCTCAGTGTCTGTTGTTATGTCTCCTTTATCATTTCTGATCTTGTTAATTAGGAAACTATCTCTGTGCCCTCTAGTTAGTCTGGCTAATGGTTTATTTATTTTGTTGACTTGCTCAAAGAACCAGCTCCTGGTTTGGTTGATTCTTTGTATAGTTCTTTTTGTTTCTATTTGGTTGATTTCAGCCCAGAGTTTGATTATTTCCTGCCTTTGACTCCTCTTGGGTGAATTTGCTTCTTTTTGTTCTAGCACCTTAAGGTGTGCTGTCAAATTGCTTGTGTATGCTCTTTCTAGTTTCTTTTTGGAGGCACTTAAAGCTATGAGTTTTCCTCTTAGGACTGCTTTCATTGTGTCCCATAACTTTGGGTATGTTGTGGCTTCATTTTCATTAAACCCTTGAAAGTCTTTAATTTCTTTCTTTATTCCTTCCTTGACCAAGTTATCATTGAGTAGAGTGTTGTTAAGCTTCCACATTTATGTGTGCATTCTATTGTTTATATTTTAACTCTAATCTTAAGAGAGCTATATCCAATATGTTTTTTTTTTCAGTTTAAAAAGGAAACAGTATTGATATCTCTGATCTCCTGAAATATCTAAAAGTTGCTTGTCTGTCCCACATCTATCCTGGTTATATGGAAATATGCCTGGAAATACAACTGTTTCAAAGATACATTGACTTTTGCTTCTTCTATCATTCATATGGACCATATTATTTAAAATCTTGATCATCTATCATGTATGTATTCCTTAGGCCATATTTTCTTTAAAGATAACATGGACATAATTTTCATGTCATAAATGGTTGGTTGAGAGCATCTGATGGCTCTATCACATTCATCAAAAGAGAATGTGATAGAGAGCAACATTCATCAAAATTATTTTGAAATTTGTCCTGCTTCATCAAAAAAACAGAGCAAGAATAATATACATCCTATACCTTTGTCAAGAAGATAAAATACATTGATTTTCTGTGAAGATTTTGCAATTCTAAAGGTAATGGTTATATTTATTATTAATTAAGGTATTAAAGACAAATATACAGCTTATAAGGCAAAATAATAGCTTTCAGAGGTATAGAAAGAAGATATGCTTTGTAGTATACACTTGGACAGAATAAAAATTAAAGTATTAAACAGTTCCTATATATGAAAAAAAGGTAGAATCACTTGTTCTTAAGTATCCTCTTTATCCTATCAGAATTATTTTTATTAAGAATGCATAAACAGTGAATGCTGGTGAAGATGTAGGCAAAAGGTTCACATATATGCTGTTGGAGTTAATGTAACTTAATCCAGCTATATGGATATAAGTGTGAAAATTTTCAAGAGAACTGATAAACATATAAATTATAGATATTAAATTAGACAAGTAAAACTGTGATCCATCTATAGCACTTCTGGAGATATAAGAAATGTCAGTTTACTGTAGATATAGCATCATACTCATGATTCCCATTATACTTTTTATAGCAGATGAGTGATGGACTCATTATATATTGTGATATGCATAGTATTGATGGATATGCTTTGAAGGATGATAAAGATGATAAGAATGAGACAATAAACATGGTATAGATAATGTGGCATATATTGCATATGTATATTATAAACAATACAATATTTTTTTGTTCATAAATACGAATAAAATTATTTTGAAAGAAATGAATAGAATTTTATGTCATGTTAAATAAAGGAAGTTTTCCTTCTTTTCTGGAATTTACAGGAGAAAAATGAAAATAAAAGAAAAAACCTAGAAGTACAATAAGAAATGTGACAGAGGGGGTAGATATGATGCATGTATTTCCTGTGCATGCATGGAAGCTTCATAATAGAATTCCAATAACCAAGCAGACTGAGACACTGTGATTCTCCCCATGTCCTTCAGCTGATAGCTACATGCACAATTCAAGACATCTAAATCCAAATCTTATGTTTACCTTTCCCCCACATCAAGAGTTTTATTGATGCAGAATTTTTTGGAGTATAAAATAAAATGACTTCAATTCTTATTAATATAATAAATATTCTGTATTATAATATATAATGATATATATGATATATTATAATATTCTGTATTATAATGTAATATAAGCAAATTCCTGATAAAAATTGGTAAATCTGGGAGTTTTGGGGAGTTTGGTTGATGAATACAAGTACACAGGGAGAGACCCATGCTTCCAGCTGGATATGCAGCAGAGGATTGCCTTATTGGGCATCACTGGGAGGGGTATCCCTTGGTCCTGTGAAAGCTTGATGACCCAGGATAGTCCCCTATTAGGGGGACTGAGGCAGGAGTGGGTAGGTAGGTGGGGAATCACCATCATAGAGGTGGGGGAGGGGAAAAGGCAGGGGAATTTGGAAGGGTTTCAATTCAAATCAATCAAAGGGGAAGTGAAATGAAGTCAGTTCACTTGTTTTATCCAAAGGTATCTGACTAAGGAACCAGGGACCCATATGATAAATTTCTCAAGGAAGTGGGGATTTCATTGAATGTAAAATTTTAAGTTATTAAAATTCTTGAGATACTTTTATTAGAATTTTATTAAACAACATATAAATGATTATGAAATCAAGGAATGCAGTTAAAGGTATATACATATAATCAACAAGAAACATAAATGTTTCTATTAAAAGAAAATAAATAGGAAAATTGATAAAAATGATAAATAGAAAAGAAAGATTCTGAGTCTGATGTAATAAATGAAGGTAGATCCCAGGAAGACTGTAGGTCACTTTCTCATCATTTATCTTAAAATATTAACTTGTTTAAAATTCTCAGAAGGAGAGATTTTTTGAAGCTCAGATGTGAAAATCATTATCATTTTCAAAAGCACAGAGTAATGGAATATGTGATCAGATAAGGGAAGTTAATCCTATAATGTAAAACCATTAATGGATGGGTTAATACTGATGACATTAATCTTGCAAATGTAGGAAGTTGGCTTAACCTGCTCTCCTAGGAACAGTGCTGATTAAATTATGTTTATCTGCTTAGGAGCAATAGTTTGAGAGAGTTTGGGTAGTTAGAGATATTTTAAGTTTACTCTTTCAAATTATTCAAAATAAAAGATTTTTCCAAGGTCACAAGTCAACCAACAAGCAAATTAAAAAAAGTTTTGCTTTCTCTCAGTTATTTTATAAATAAGAAAGGACAACTTTCATGTTTGCCCCAATTTTTTGTGCCTCAAATTTTTTAAAGATTGTTTTGAGACATGAGATCTCTATTTATGCACATATCTGATATGAGGCTAATAATAGAAACATACTGGAAAGCTAAGCAAATCTGTAATTAGACTGAACAAATATTTTGATTTCAAAATGGTCAAAGGAAGTGAGTGGAAGTTTCTCAGAAGGAAAGACATGTAAGTGGCTAACAGGTACATGTTCAAAATCACTGCTATGTACAGAAATGCAAATCAAAACCACAATAATATATCTTCCCAACTCCTGCTAGAATGGCTCACATCAGGAAAAATAAACTTCCTGATGTTATGCAGAAGGGATTGTGTGCATACTGGGAATGTAAATTAGCATAGCTGTGATAAAAATGAATGTGGACATTCCTCAAAAATGAAACACAGAATTGCCAAATGATCATGATTCCACCCAGGATATATGTCTATCTAGATTAACTGAACTCTATACACCAAAATTATATCTATCTGCACTCCAATATTCACTACAACATTATTTATAATAGTTGAGATATGTAATAAACCTAAGTGCTTATCATAAGTGAATGAATAAAGAAAATGTCACACACATAATATAATACTATTCTAACATAAAAGGGAAGGAAAACTTGCAATTTGCAAATCCATGGAGTATCTTGAAAGAGTTATGGTAAGTGAAGTAATCCAATTACAGAAAGAAAAATACTATGTCGTCTCATTTATATATGGAATCCAAAAACAGAGAATTGAATACAGTTTTAGGGTTTGAGCCTAGAAGGTTGTGAAGATTTTAATCAATAGTTCAGCTAAATAGGAACAATCAATTGAGTTCTGTAGGAACAATGTGATGAATATATTTAATGAATCATATTCTTAAAAGTTGTTAAGGGAGTATTCTTGTGCTCTTATCACAAAAGAAGCCAATGATGGGAAGCAATAAGCATGTTAGTTTGCTTTCATTAGTCATTTCTGAATGTATACATATTTAAAACCATTTGCCCACGACAGATAAATTTACGCATTCTTTTAAGTGGTTAGGTAAACAAATGACAGGGACAAAGGTCAGAAACTTGACTTTCAAAATAAGAATATGTGGTTTAGTGCTTAGTTGCTGAAATTATACATATAAACTCAGATTCTTGTTTAAATATAGCTTCTTGGCTAGTAAACCACCTGCTTTCCATCTAAATTACTTATCTTAAGGATATTAAAATGGAATTAGAGTTTTGTAGATTTTAAATTAAAATCACATTATGTTGAGAGATAGGAGTATGTATTTTTTGTAGAACCTCATCCTGTCCCACATGAAATAAAATGTCAATCTTAAAATACAGGGAAAGTTAACATAAAGACTAGCCATGTACTTTCAATCAAAAACTCAACTCAACTTAATTGTTGGAATCACCCCCATTATACAGAACTTGTTAAAAGTTTGGTCTTTTGCTATGTATTGTAATGCTAAATACTGGCCCTGCCAAGGCCTGGTTGCCTTCAGGGATGAGAGAATCTGCATGTACACAAGTAATGCTATGTAAGCTTGCCACCCCCCACACGCCCACCCTGGTTATTCCTGATTGGTGTATAAAAATGCCTACAGCTTATAGGTAGGCAGAAGAGAGATAAGGTGGGGTTTAGGTTCCTGGGCTTGGAGTCAGAGAGGCCATAGGGGGTTGGAGGAAAGTTAGAGGGGAGAAGATGGAGAGAGAGAGTATGCCATTGGTTAGGTGGGTCTTAAGGACTCAAAAAGTTAGACTCCAGAGAACCAAATAACCCGATTAAAACATGGGGTACAGAGCTAAACAAAGAATTCTCAACTGAAGAATCCTGAATGGCTGAGAAGCACCTAAAGAAATGTTCAAAATTCTTAGTCATCAGGGAAATGCAAATCAAAACAACCCTGAGATTCCACCTCACACCAGTCAGAATAGCTAAGATAAAATCTCAGGTGACAGCAGATGCTGGCCAGGATGTGGATAAAGAGAGGAACATTCCTCTATTGCTGGTGGGATTGTAAGCTGGTAGAGCCACTCTGGAAATCAGTTTGGCGGTTCATCAGAAAATTGGACATAGTACTACCTGAGGACCCAGTATATTACTCCTGGGCATATACCCAGAAGATGCTCCAACATGTAATAAGGACACATGCTCCACTATGCTTTATTTATAATAACCAGGATCTGGAAAGAACCCAGATGTCCTTCAACAGAGGAATGGATACAGAAAATGTGGTATATTTACACAATGGAGTATACTCAGCTATTTTAAAAAGATGAATTCATGAAGTTTTTTGGCAAATGGATAGAACTAAAAAGTATCATCTTCTGGGTATATGCCCAGGAGTGGTATAGCTGGGTCCTCTGGTAGTACTATGTCCAATTTCCGGAGGAACCACCAAACTGATTTCCACAGTGGTTGTACTAGCTTGCAATCCCACTAGCAATGAAGAAGTTTTCCTCTTTCTCCACAACTTCACTAGCATCTGCTGTCACCTGAGTTTTTTATTCTAGCCATTCTGACTGGTGTGAGGTGGAATCTCAGGATTGTTTTGACTTGCATTTCCCTGATGACTAACGATGTTGAACATTTCTTTAGGTGCTTCTCAGCCATTCTGTATTCGTCAGTTGAGAATTCTTTGTTTAGCTCTGTACTCCATTTTTTAATAGGGTTATTTGGTTCTCTGGAGTCTAACTTCTTGAGTTCTTTGTATATTGTTGGGAACCAAATGGCCCTTGGCTGACCTGCCTCCACCTGACTAGAACCCAGAGACAAATATTCTGCCTGGCAACCACAAGTTTCCTGCTTGGCCCTGAGAAAGGAATATTCAGTGTACCTTGACTTCTGAGAAACCGTTTCCTCCCCAACCGTTTCCTCCTCACCTGTTGTCCTCGGG
>NW_022196903.1:20589378-20603579 GCF_008632895.1 Mastomys coucha | reverse complement strand
GATCTTGTAATTCTTGACTGTACTCCTTGCTGCCCCCGCCCTCCCAGAATCTTGTTTCAAATTTGAGCTTCTGCTTTTAGTAAACGGCTCTTGACAAGCAATGCTTCCTTGAGTCCTGTCTTCTCTCTTGCCCATTCTTTACTTTCAGGTTGTGACCCTCCTCGTGTCCCCCGAATTACTGAGACCCGCGGGACGGGTCAGTATATATTGTATATTAACTCTCTATCAGATATAGGATTTGTAAAGATCTTTTCCCAATTTGTTGGTTGCCATTTTGTCCTATTGACAGTGTCTTCTGCCTTACAGAAGCTTTACCATTTTATGAAGTACCATTTGTCGATTCTTGATCTTAGAGCATAAGCTATTGGTGTTCTGTTCAGGAAATTTTCCCCTGTGCCTATGTGCTCGAGGTTATTCCCCACTTTCTTTTCTATTAGTTTGAGTGTATCTGGTGTGATGTGGAGGTCCCTGATCCACTTGGGCTTGAACTTTGTACAAGGAGATAAGAATGGATCAATTTGCCTTCTTCTACATGCTAACCACCAGTTGAGCCAGCACCATCTGTAGAAAATACTGTCTTTTTTCCACTGGATGGTTTTAGCTCCTTTGTCAAAGATCAAGTGGCCATAGGTTTGTGGGTTCATTTCTGGGTTTTCAGTTCTATTCTATTGATCTACCTGCCTGTCACTGTACCAATACCATGCAGTCCCTCAACAGAGGAATGAATACAGAAAGTGTGGTACATCTAAACAATGGAGTACTACTCAGCTATTAAAAACAATGAATTTATGAAATTCTTGGGGAAATGGATGAACCTGGAGAATATCTTCCTGAGTAGGTTAACCCAATCACAAAAAAAACACACATGGTATGCATTCTCTGATAAGTATATATAGCCTAGAAGAGTGGAATACACATAGTACAAACCACAAATCATAAGAAACTCAAGAAGAAGAAGGAAGACCAAAGTATAGATAATACATTGTTCCTTCTTAAAAGGGGGAGCAAAATACCCATGGAAGGAGCTGTAGAGACTAACTATGGAGCAGAGACAAAAGGAAGGACAATTCAGAGACTGTTCTACCTGGGAATCATTCCCATATTCAATCATCAAATCTAGACACTATTGTATATGTCAGCAAGTGCTGGCTGACAGGAGCCTGATATAGCTGTCTCCTGAGAGGCTCTGACAGTATTCTACTAATACAGAAGTAGAGACTCACAGCCATCCATTGGACTGAGTACAGGATCCCCAATGAAGGAGCTAGAGAAAGGACCCAAGGAGCTGAAGGGTTTGCAGGCCCTTAGGATGAACAACAATATGAACTAGTAACCTCTGAACTGCCAGGGACTAAACCACCAACCAAAGAGTACACATGGAGGGACTCATGGTGCTGGCCACATATGTAACAGAGGATGCCCTTGTGGGACATCAATCAGAAGAGATGTCCTGGGTCTTGTGATGCCCCAGTGTAGGGGAATGCCAGGACAGGGAAGCAGGAGTGGGTGGGTTAGTGAGCAAGGAGAGGGGAGATGGTATGGGTGTTTTCAGAGGGGAATGGGGAAAGGGGATAAAATTTGAAATGTAAATAAAGAAAAATACCTAATAAAAAAAAAGAAAGAAAACATGGCCACAAGGGCTGACCAGCTGGAATAGGGGCAGCCTAGATGGAACATGGCAAGCCATACCGTGTGGTTATTGGCAAGGAAATAAACATAATAGCATAGAGGGTAACATCTGCCCAGCTCTAGTGCATTAAAGGCTTATTAGAAATATAAAAGTTATGTCTTTTTCTGGGAACCGAAGGATCAAAGGAGAGGTAGAAACCCCAATTGAGATTAAATATTTAATATGACAGGAAACTTTACTCTTTAGTTTTAACACCCAATGATTCACGAATTTTAAATGCCTGTTGTATGGCACCAATAGCCATTTTTTCTGGCTTTCTAGGTTTTTTGTTTTGTTTTGTTTTGTTTTTTATAATGCTATTTAGCTGACTACTGTAATCCAATCTAGCCTAGGGTCATGTGCTATACTCTCTTTTTACACATTTTTAGACCCTTCATTGTAGAGTAACTCTTATGTGTCCCTTTATTTTAAGATTGAAGTTATGTTGTAAGATTTATTTTTTTAAAAATTGTATTTGTCTGACTAATATTTTCTCAGAAGATAAAGCTTACATATTTTTGGTTAAAATGTCACACAAATGATGCTGGGTTTTCATTGTAACTCTACCTCAGGATTCCTCTGCCTCAGGATATGATCAGTACTTACAATTGTGATTTAGATCAGGTTTGTCTGCCAATTTTTTCCACTATGAAACTATTTCTTTCCCTCTTTTAAGTTACTGAAAAGTTTTACTGGAGATGATATTTTGATATTAAAGAATAGCTGGGTTTGTCTGTGTGTGTGTGTGTGTGTGTGTGTCTGTGCGTGTTATTGTGCATATGTCTGTGTATGTGCCTCCATGTGTTTGTGTGAGTGTGTGTGCACATGAGTTGTGTACATGGGAGTGTGTATGAGTGTGTTGTGTGTATTGTTGTTCCAAACCTTTACTCTTTAGTTTTAACATTCAGTGATTCCATAATTTTAAATGCCTGTTGTTATGATACCAGTAGCCATTGCTTTTTGGTTTTGCCTCTCTTATTTTACAATGCTATCCAGATGACTACTGTAAACCAATAAAATAAACAGACAAAAATCCCAGTAAATTATTTTCTCATTATTTATTTGTTGATTTATAGAAGCACTTATATTTTCCCAACATTTTGTTTGTGGCAAAATTATAAAATAAAATGAAAATTAGACTAGAATGATTGAAAATAGAAAATAAAATAAAATTTGTACACAGAGCTAGCTGTATACACAGTGGTAACATAACCTCATATTGGGGAACTATGTTACATGAACTTTAAAATGGAAAACCATTAAGCCAAATTTCTAGGTGTAGTATATCATATGGTCAGAAAGAACATATAAAATACCATCTTGTAGAATTTACATAGTTCATGGTAGTATTGGTTGCTCTACTATTGTGTGTGGAATAAAATACACATGTAACCATTTATAGCTTTTTCCAGTGAAGAGAACATGAAGCAAGGTAATATAAAAATTGAACTCCTCAGACTCTTTAGAGAAATTATAGATTTCAAGTCTAGACTAGGAACTGCACTTGTGATCTTTGGAAATTTTGTCATGTGAGAAGACAGGACACAATGGAAGGATCATGTCCAATGCAGTTAGAAGCAGTAAGATACCAAGTTTAGTACATGAAACTGTCAGAGGGAGGTAAGAATAGAGGGATGAGCTGAAATGGCCACAGGGTGCTCTGAGAAGTGAATCTAAGCATCTGGAGGTGGGAAGTAGGGAGACACTCTAGAATGTACCAGAGACCTTGGAGGTCATGAGAGACTTTCAGGACTCAAAGTGAGTGACTTTAGATGAGATGTCCAACAGTGGGGAGAGGGAACTTGTAGAGTCCACATCCAGTAGCAAGATAGGGCATCAAGTGGATGGATGGGGTCGAAATCTCTGACTCAGAATTGTTCTTGTCTAAAAGAACTGTATGGACAAAAATGGAGAGGAGACTGAAGGAATCGAGTTTCAGTAACTGGGATCCATCTTAAGGGGAGGTTCAAACGCCTGTGCTAATACTGGTGCTATGGTGTCCTTACAGACAGGAGCCTGGATGGCTGTCCTCTGAGAGGCCCAACAAGCAGCTAACTTAGACAGACGTACGGCTTAGAGCCAACCATTGGATGGAAGTCAGAAATGCCTGTGGTTGAATTATGGAAAGATTGGAAGAAGATGAAGAGGGTTTCATAGGAAACCCAACAATCTCAGCTAACAGGAACCCCTGAGATCTCTCAGACACTGAGCCCCCAACCAAGCAGCATACACTTGCTGGTATGAGGTTCCTGATACATATACAGCAGATGACTGCCTAGTGTGACCTCAGTGAGAGAAGATACAGAGACTTGACTAACACTTCAGAGACTTGAAACCCCAGGGAGTGGATAGGTCTGGCAGAGTGGGGTAGCTTGGGGGTGGGGACATCCTCTTAGAGAAAGAAGAAGGAGGAATGGGAAGGGGAATTGTCAGGGGGCCAACCAGGAGAGGGATAATAACAGGTCTATAAAAAATAATAATAAAAGAAAGAAAAAAAGGAAGAAAGAAAGAAAAAAAGAAGAGAGAAAGAGAGAGAGGCAGAGAGAGAGAGAGGAGAGAGAGAGAGAGAGAGAGAGAGAGAGAGAGAGAGAGAGAGAGAGAGAGAGAGAGAGAGAGAGAAGAAAACCCATCAGGTAGCCTCTCACTTCTGAGGTCTCTGGGACTTCCTAGAAGTTTTTTCCCAACTATTTTCCCTTCCTCTGTTCTCTCTCTTTTCCCACCCAGGATCCTCCCTCCCTCTGCCTTTCATGATTGTTTTTTCCCCTTTCTAAGTGGGTTTGAAGTATCCACACTTGGGCCTTCTTTCTTGTTCCTATGGTCTGTAAGTTGTATTGTGGGTATTCTGAACTTTTTGGTTAATATCCACTTATCAGTGAATGCATATCATGCAAGAACTTTTGGGTCTTGGTAACTTCACTCAGGATGATATTTTATAGTTTCATCCATTTGCCTGCAGAATTCATGATGTTCTCATTTTTAAATAGCTGAGTAGTATGTCATTATGTAAACAAACCATATTTTGTGTATCCATTCTGGTTACAGTGGCATGGTTGAGTGATATCTGGGTTGTTTCCAGGTTCTGGCTATTATAAATGAGTACAAATTCATATATGATGAATATAATGGAGCCCATGTCTTAGTGGTATGGTGGCACATCCTTTGGATATATTCCAGGAGTGGTATGCCTGGTTCTTCAGGTAGAACTTTTTCCAATTTGCTAAGAAATGGCCAGATTTGTTTCCAAAATGGTTGTACCAGTTTGCAGGACTCAATGGGGATGACATTAGCTGAAATGCCTAACAGTAGGGAGATGGAACCTGAAGAGATCACCTCCAGTGGTTAAACATGTCCTGCAGTTGAGACAGGGGGCCACCTACCCATCTTCAAAATTTTTAAGCAATATTGTCCCTGCCTAAAGGAAATGCAGGGACAAAGTGGAACAGAGACTGAAAAAAAAAGCCACCCAGTGACCAGCTCAAATTTGGATCCATCCATACCCACACACCAAACCCAGAAACTATTACTGATGCCATATTGTGCTTGGAGACTGGTGCCAGGCATGGTTGTCCTCTGAGAGGCTCTATCAACACCTGTGTGAGAGAGACAAATGCAGCTACATAGAGCCAACCATTGGATTGAGGTCAGGGACCCATACTGAAGACTTAGGAGAAGGACTGAAAGAGTTGAGTGGTACTGCTACCCCATTAGAAGAACAACAGTGTCAACTGGCCCAAAATTCTTAGAGCTCCCAGAGACTAAGCCAAAGACCAAGGAGCATACAGGCACTGCTCTGGGGACTCAGGCACATGTGTAGCAGAGTACTGCCTTGTCTGGCCTCAGCAGGAGAGGATGTGATTAATCCTGTGGAAACTTGATGCCCCAGGGATGAGGGATGCTGGTGGAGGTTGAGGTTGGGGGGTGGGTTGGTGGTAAAGCACCCTCTCTGAGGCAGGAAGGAAGGGGGATGGGGTGAAGAACTCAACTCAGGGAAGCTGTACTAGGAAGGGGACAACTTTTGGAATGTAAATAAAATAATTTAATACAAAAGGGAAAAACCACATTAGGATAAATTGGAAATTTCAAGACAAAATTTTATATAATGGAGCCCAGCAAGAGTGAATAAAAGGATAAAAAAGATCCTTTCTACTTTCTACTTAGCTTAAAGATTTGAGTTTGATCCTGGAACCTATATTTCTTCTATAAGAAGAAACAATAAAGTGACTCAGGAAAGTGTCCTCTGACATATACACTATGACATGTGCGTAACTGCACCTGTACACATATATCAGATACACAAACACAAGATAATAACATATATATGTATATATATACACACATATATATGATATATGTGTGATACATATGCACACATATATCAGATACACAAACATAAGATAATAACAAATGTATATATATATATATAACATATAACATATATATATATAACATCTTTCGTATCATTGAAGAACTGACTCAGCAATAGTAAATCTACCTTGGGTTTCATTTAAAGCATTTTATTATTGAAAGTACCTCAAGGAGCTCATTGTGACCCCTTGTTACTTATATGAACTCAGTCTAAGACCATGTTCCAAGTAAAATTCTTTGTGGGCAAAATCTCATATTTTACCAAATTTTATAGATATAAAAACACGCAGTTGTTAAATATTTCATTGGCTAATTATATTACTTATTGATGTTCATTTCCATTACTTTAAATCTTGTGGTTGCTATGTTCCTCTCTCTTTGTGTTTTAGAGTACATTGTAGGCTTAAATTCTGAACGCTACCTTCTTTAAGCTCTGATGTTAAGTATAAGTTTGCCTCATTGACTCAGTGCCTCCTGACTGAAAGTTACCCTTGGATTTAATTTCCCCCTAGATGATAAAATTTACCAATGCAGCATAAATATCACTAAAGTACTTATTCAATAATGCACTCAGTACTAATCTAGCTCGATGTTGACATGGGTTCTTGCATCTTAAGTGATACTTGATTAGAGAAAGCCCATTAAGTTGAAAAGATAATGGGTATCACCTTCCCCATTTTTTTACGGGGCCAGTCACATGGATGGGAGAAGGCCTAGAAACTTTACTACTTGTCTACACTTATGGCTGTAACTAAAATGCTTTCCATAGCCAAGAACTTTCAAAAATTGTCTGCAAGGAGTTTTTCAGTCTTGCTTAATTGCTAACTTACTTAGACACTTAGGAGAGCAGTGGTCCAGAGTAGATCACTATTTTATTAGTGATTAAATGGTGATTTATTTATTTTACCGGAATTGCTGCTCTAAAAACTATACCTTGGTGCAATTAATTTCTTTAAAAACATGTTAAGACTACTTGTGGAATGATGTTAGCATTAATTTGAACTACTTAAAAGGAATATTTTCCTTAACATGAATTTTTTTTATTTTTTATTTATTTATTTATTTTTTTTATAGAACACCATTTTTTTTCCCAGGGGTTATCAAGAAATAAAAGGAAAATTTGAACAAAAAGGTGTCCCAATTGGGAAAATGGGAAGGAGAACTCAAATCAGAGAGTAGGAGGGAGATAAACACAGAAGGGAGAGGGGAGTAAAGAAACAAAATAGAAAGAATGCCTGAAAAGTTATATGGAATCATACTATCACCTATCTTCCTACAAAAACCTATTATATACATGTCTGTGCATATACATGTGTAGTTTAAATGGAATGTTTTCATCTGGGCTGACAACATATATTCTAAGAGCCATAGACTAACCAAATCTCCAATACCAGGCAGAGGACGCCCTCTCTGGTTTGTTGCATTACCCACGTAGATGTTTGGGAGTGGTCCACCCATTGAGCTGATTAAGGAATATTAAATATAAGGCTACATGTGTGACTTACATTTAGGAATCCAGAACATTGGGACTGGTATAGAGCACTCTTGCTGCCACCATTGAGACAATTTGAGTGAGTTTAATTGCCCACCAAAACAGATCTCTCCTTGTCTGTTTCCTTCCTTTGGTGTCCTGCTTCATTTCCAGTCCTTTGGTATAAGAGCACCCAGCCTAGAAAGACCCAATAAGCTAAGCATGCCTCAGAAGACTTGGGAAGATTTGCCTGGGATTTTTCTACTTTGTTTTTGACCATCAACAGTCTGCTACTTTGTCTCTGCGTGTTGAGTAAGTTTTTGCAGTTAATGGAGTAAAAAAAGTCTCAGATTAGAAAGCCTCAGCATGCTCCTCTTAAACTTCCTCTCTGCACTCTAACATTGCATGAGACAGTGTGTGGCCTTCACTGGTCTCACATCATACCTAACATTAATGTACTTTATTAACAGGAAAAGTTAACCACCTACTGGTTCTGTAGCTATAGGAGGGGTACAAGGAGTTGTTTTAAAATCCTTGAAAATTAGTTTATGCTTTAAATAGGCCTCAGTGTATATGTCTGTGTGTGTGCTCATATACACATATGTGACTGCATATAAATATCATGTGTGTATGTACTTTTTTAATGCTATATATATATATATATATATATATATATATATATATATATATTTAAATCCTGTTTTGCTAAAATTTGACTTTTGTTTGTTTGTTTGTTTTTTTCGAGACAGGATTTTTCTGTGTAGCCCTGGCTGTCCTGGAACTCACTCTGTAGACCAGGCTGGCCTCGAACTCAGAAATCCACCTGCCTCTGCCTCCCAAGTGCTGGGATTAAAGGCGTGCGCCACCACCGCCTGGCAAAATTTGACTTTTTAACAACTGCGAAGAAGATGACTTCCTCTCTTTCTGCAGTTCTCAATAGATTGCTTTTAGTTCCTCTGGACTGGGTAGTGGCCCTTGGACTCCTTTTCATCTATGCCTGAAAATTGATTGGATCAATCCTGTTAAGGCCCTGTATAGGTGGCTAACAATTGTTGTGAGGGCACGAGGACCATCCTGATAAGGTAGCTTGTCTTAGCCTTCCTCTCTGTCATGTGTGTCTTAATATTCTTTTTGTACTCTCTCCCATGATATTCTTAGAGACTTGGCATTAGGTGATATTTCAATACAGGCTGGTAGTAATTTGGTATTTATTGGTGAGATATGTGCAAGTCTTCAGGTCTTCTCAAAGGCAAGAAACTAGAACAGAACATTGAATTTGATGATGATCACATGTAGGGTAAAAATGGCAGGGGCAGATAATATCCAGATAACTGGTACGAACATGACCTCCTGCTGTGTGGCAGTAGTGCTTCTTGAAGGGATTAGTATTTGAATCTGGACAGAATGATCCATTCTGACCAAGTGAATGAACACAATCCAATCAATCCCTTGGTGACCTAAAGGAACAAGGAGATGGAGCCCGATGAATCCAATCTTTCTCTTCTTGAGATAGGGCATTTGTCTTGTATCATTCTTGGACACAAGAGCTTGGCTGCCAGACCTCTAACCTTAAGTCTGTAAATATTTAGTGCTCAGCCTTAGGATAAATTTGCACTAAAGTATATCTCTGGCTGTTTTGATTCTTTCACTTACATATAACAGGTTAGGAGAGTTCTCAGCCTCCATAATCAGGTGATACAATTCTGCAATAAATAAGTCATCCATTCAGATAGATAGATAGATAGATAGATAGATAGATAGATAGATAGATAGATAGACAAATAAACAGAGAGCTTTATATCAAATTGGCTCCATTTATCTGGGAGCTATGACAGTAGATATTACACATAGCTTAAAATTAATGTTAGTCATCCTAACAGAATTTGTGAGGAACAGTTTTTGTATTCTATATATTCAAACTGCAGATAATTTGGGAAAAATCATACTAATGCAGGATTGTTTCGAGTTGTCTCACGCTTAGTCTGTTAAATATAGGCCTACTTAAATAATAATACAATTTAAACAAGCTCACTTGATTTTTTTTCATTAATTTGTAAACATTTGTTTGGTCAAGATAGAAATAAGTTTAATAAGGTCCTGGGGCATTTCCTTTTTTCATGCATGTCACTTCTGCTTTTCTAAAGAATAATATAACAAAATTTGATTCTTTTGATAGGCTTTCCAGTTGAGTGAATTTTCTTACTGTTATAAATATCACATTAATGAACATAGATAGGTAAGCATCTCTGTTGTAGGATGTGGAGTTCTTTGGGCATATGCCATGGAGTATGATAATGGAACCATATGATAGCTCTATTTTTAATTTTTAGAGAACCTACCATATTTTAAAATGGATAATAAAAATATGGAATTTTTTTACTCAGCTATAAAGAAAATTTAAATTATAAATATTTGAGGGAACTGGGAAGACCTGGAAGGCGTTATATTAAATGAGGTGACACAGATTCAGAATGACAAAAGTGACATGTATTCTCTTGTATGTGGACCAGAACTTTCAGTGATTGTAAGTATGTCAAGAAGCAGGTGTGAGAGTTGGCATAGACCCTAAAACTAGTTCAAAGACACAGGAAGGCAGCAAAAGGTGATGGAAAAGGTGAGGACAGGAGGTCACATGTGACATGAAAGCAGAAAGGAACTATTAGGGATGGGTGGCCCACAAGAGACAAGAGAGGAGAAGGCATGGAGAGAAGAAGTGAAATACAGCAAATGTTTTTGAAAAATGTCATAGTAAAACCTAATTCTTTGTTTATTAATAAAATAATAAATGCATTTAAAAATTGATTCAGTAATACTACCAAGAACTAAAAAGTCACTTGTGTAAAAACACATTAACATGAAAATAAAATCATACCCATTTGTATTATATCATAAACAGGAAAAAGATGAGGCTCATGTGTAGGGCCACTTTTCCTGTGTGCATTTCATGCCACACAGTTTTATCTGTCTTGTTTCAGGTTTTGTTCTCTATGGCTCCACCAAGGCACTTTTCTCAAACAGTTAAAAATAAATCAGTGTATAGAAAATGGAGGGTTTTGACTTGAAGTAAGCAATAATGGATTTCCAAAGGTGATAGTAGAACAGTATTCCTGTTTCAAGCTTCTTCCTTCAGGCTAGAGGTATCACTGTCAAATCATCTCATTAGTAGATGAGTAAGTTGAAGTCACTGTGTTTGAACTGTGCTCAGTGGCGGTTTTTATGAAAGCCATAAAAGACATACAGGATATAAATGGACATTCATGGAAGAAAATGCTCCTTCAACTAAAATATTGGCAGGAATCCCTAAAGTGCATCCCCCATATCCACATTTATTTTCCTTCACTGACCATTTAATTCCTTTTTTCTTTAATCAATTTATTTATTCTCCTCTTATACATTATATCTTGACTAAAGATTCTGCTCCCTCCATTCCTCCTTGTCTTGCTTTCCCACTCTCCCTTCTTTCATAGGTCAACTCCTTCTCTATTTCAGTTATATCAACTGAACATAGTTCCTTTCAGACCTCTCAATTATATCAACTGAACATAGTGTAGCAAGTTACAATGAGACTAGGCACAAACTCTCCAACCAAGACTGAATGAGGCAACCCAGTAGGAGACAAAAAAGGGTCCCAAGAAGAGATGAAAGTCAGACACATCTCCACTTCCACTGTTAAGAGACCCTCAAGAACACTAAGCTACATGCATAACACTTAACGCAGACTCGTGTAGGGTTTTGTGACTGTTGCTTCACTCCAGTCTCTGAGAATCCATGAGTCCTGCTTAGTTGATTCTGAGTTCTTCGGGCTCTTGGTGTCCTCTGTATCCTTTGTCTCCTATAATCCCTCCTCCCCCTATTCTTAAGGGTTCCCTCACCTCTGCCTACAGTTTGGCTGTGGGTCTCTACATCTACTTCTATCAGTTGCTAGATGAAGTCTCTCTGATGACAGCTGGTCTAGGAACCAACCTACGATTATAGCAGAATATCATTAGGAATCATTTTATTGACAGTATTTTTGCTGGTTTGTTTGATTTTGGTTTGGGGTTTTTGTTTGTTTGTTTGTTTGTTTGTTTTGTTTTGCTTTGTTTTTGCCATTCATGTTTGCTTCTATCCTACATCTCAAAATACATAATATAGAAAGCTGTGGTAAGAGAAAGAGAAAGTGATTTGAGAAATCTCAAAGAATTTATTTTAACAGTGTATGGATTCCTTTCTAAAATAAAAAAAGAGTTCTAAAAACTAACTATTGAGAACTGTTTATCAGTTTTATAAATAGTTTAATAAACGCATGTTGCAAGTGACTTTATGTAATTATTAAGAAAATTTGTTGGAAGGCTTTTAGCAATTGTTGTATTGACTAGGGCCATAATGTAAAGCTTATTATGTATATTTCTATGAGAAATTAAGACTTATGCTGAATTTCTCCCACTATATTTATTGTTGGAGTTTACATATACATATAATGTATTTTGATCAAGTTCATCCCTTACTCCAACCCCTCCATCTCCTCCTGTATACCTCTAATCACTTTTTAACCCCAGCATCATGTACTCTTTCCAACATACTGAATCCACTTAGGGCTGCTAGTGTGTGCATAGGGCCATCCTCTGGAGCATAGGCAGCCTATAAGCAGTCACAGCCTCAGAAGCAATTAACAGCCAATAGATCTGCAGATAGAGGTTAGATTTCATGGGAATTATGCTGAATTATTAAGTTGATAGAGATCTTCTAGATATAGCACTTAGTTTTAGTCTGACAAAAGTGATGTTTGTGGTACAGAGTGAGACTGATTCCTGTCTGCTTCATGCTACTCACTGCAATGTATTGCTAACAGTTACCTTGGACTTCTGCTGATGCCAGGCAGCCTCTGTGCCTGAGGAATATAAGTTAGGAATGGAACAGAACACACAAGCTCTCTTGGTCGGTGCCCTTCAGTCTTCATTAATCCTCTGGGCTGCACGCTCTCTTGCCATATCTAACAGTGCTGCATTTTTGGAAGCATTGAAACAATTTTCAGTCAAAACTATTATAAATCATCTCTGGGAAAACCCATTTTTTTATTTGGTTGAGGATAACCAGGTAAAGATTTGGGTACTATTTAAGTTTCTAGAGTTGGGAAAAAACAAACACATTTGATTATGGGCATCAGCAGAAACTCCAGGGAAATTACTTACTGCTCCTGGCATTAGCAGAGTTTAGACCAGTGGTGCTTTGGAGTCAGGGACCATATAGACTAAGAACTAATTAATTTCCAAACAGTCAGCCTCAGATGTGCACGAAAGGATTCAGAACCTTTCTTCTGAAGGAAAACTTATTTTGAAAATATCAACTTGAGGTCCAGAGTTTCCCTAATATCAACTAATAAATATGAATATATCAAAATCATCATTGTGTGTTTTTGTTGAATTTAAGTAGAAAAATGACCAAAAACATTAACAAATTAGCCTGTGGCTTTCTATTAATGTACACAGGTAAGCTGCATTTTAGACATCTGTAAATATTTGGATTTTTTCTTCGAACTGAACTCTGTGTTTTAAATTTTAAAGAAGAAATGACACTTTCCCACCACCTTTTTTGAAGAAATTTTAACTAGATAGTTGCTATTACACAAAATAAAGAGTAAATACGTTTTGTAAAACTTTCAGTGAAAATGAATATTCAGTTTCTTAAAAATATATTTAATGAGCATTTTAATCATTACTTATCATCTTTTAAAATTATTATTATTGTTAGATATTTTCTTTATTTACATTTCAAATGATATCTCCTTTTCCAGTTTCCCCTCTGGAAAAAAAAAACCTGTCCCCTCCCCGCTTCCCCTGTTCACCAACCCACTCTCTCCTGCTTCCTGGCCCTGGCATTCCCCTACACTGGGGCATAGGACCAAGGGCCTCTCCTCCCATTGATGACCAACTCAGCCATCCTCTTCTACATATGCAGCTGGAGCCATGTGTCCCACCATTTGTATACTTTGGTTGGTGGTTTAGTCCCTGGGAACTCTATGGGTTCTGGTTAGTTCATATTGTTGTTCATCCTAAGGGGCTGCAAACCCTTCAGCTCCTTGGGTCCTTTCTCTAGCTCTTTCATTGGGGACCCTGTGCTCAGTCCAATGGATGGCTGTGAGCCTCTGGTTCTGTATTAGTCACGTACTGTCAGAGCCCCTCAGGAGACAGTTGTATCAGGCTCCTGTTAGCCAGCACTTGCTGGCATCCACAATAGTGTCTGGGTTGATGACTGAATATAGGAAGGATTCTCAGGTGGAGCAGTCTCTGGATTATCCTTCCTTCAGTCTCTGCTTGTTAGTTTGTCTCTGCAACTCCTTCCATGAGTATTTTGTTCCCCCTTCTAAGAAGGAACGAAGTACCCACATTTTGAAGTCCAAGTGGATCAAGGACCTCACATAAAACCAGATACACTGAAACTAATTGAAAAGAAAGTGGAAAAGAGCCTCAAGCACATGGACACAAGGGAAAATTTTCTGAACAGAACACCAATTGCTTATGCTCTAAGAACAAGAATTGACAAATGAAACCTCATAAAATTACAAAGTTTCTATAAGGCAAAGGACACTGTCAATAGGACAAAACGACAACCAACAAATTGGGAAAAGATCTTTATCAATCCTATATCTAATAGAGGGCTAATATCCAACATATACAAAGAACTCAAGAAGTTAGACTCCAGAGAATCAAATAACCC
>NW_022196903.1:20571768-20588621 GCF_008632895.1 Mastomys coucha | reverse complement strand
TACACTGACTGGGCATCAAGCCTTCACAGGACCAATGGCCTCTTCTCCCACTGATGCCCAATAAGGCATCCTCTGCTACATATGCAACTGGAGTCATGGGTCCTTCCACATCTACTCTTTGGTTGGTGGTTTAATTCCTGGGAGCTCTGGGGGGGGGTCTGGTTGGTTGATATTGTTTTTCCTCCAATGAGGTTGCAAACCCCTTCATCTTCTTCATCCCTATCCCTATCTTCTCCATTGAGGTCCCTGTGATTAGTCCAATGGTTGGCTGTGAGCATCCACATCTATATTTGTCAAGCTCTGGCAAAGCCTCTCAAGAGGCAGCTATATCAGGCTCCTGTCAGCAAGCACTTCTTGACATCAGCAATAGTGTCTGGGTTTGGTGTCTGTATATGGGATGGATTCCCCAGGTGGGACAGTTTCTGAATGACCTTTCCTTTAGGTTTTGCTCAATACTTTGTCTGCATATTTTCTTTAGACAGGAACAATAGAAATCACACTACAAATTATAGTTTTCTTGACATCTTTGATATTTGGATTTTAAAATCAAATCTTCCAAAATGCTATAATTTTAGGACAGTTTATCAACCAAAGCTTTCAGTGTTGGGAGCTCATGTAGGGTCGTCATATTGGAAGGTTGAGGCAGGAGAGCTTTTAAGCAGTGAAACCCAGGAAGAGGTGTTGAAGTCGTAGATAATGATTATAAGGGAATCTAAGACAGTTCCTGGGGCCCTGAGTTGGTTTTTGTTAGAGGGTTGCTATTGAAAGAATAAGCTTAAGATTTAGTCTGTTTCTTTCTTGTGATGCAGTCTCTCCAGCTTACATGTGTATTCACTCTGCTGTCACGTAGGCTGAGATACATCCAGAGAGCCATAAACTGAGCTAATGAAATTTGATTTGAGTTTTCAGGTCATAGAACTATGGACTTTGTTAAGAGCATGAGTTGAGGTATGAGTTTCAAGAAGCATCCTTATCCCCAGCTTATTCAGTATCATGTCACTAAAGCTGCTTCAGAGAGAGAATTTTGTCTTTAATTTTCTTTGATAAATTCTGCTGTATTAACATTAACATCTCTTCCAATGTTTGGCTGATCTGTTGGTAATGACATAAAGCAGACTTTAATTTTCTAAACAATAACAACAATCAAATTCTGTGTTCTTTATATGTCATCCAGCTTCAAATACTTTCCTATATAACAAAGAATAGTATAATACAAGGGTCAATGGTAGATTACTTTCTTAACTTCTTTTTTTATTTTTGATGTGTTCATGTATATACACATGCACACATGTGTGAGAATGTGCCAACAATATGTCATGTAAATATGGAGGTCAAGTAACAACTTTGGGTTAAGTGATGACTATCTTTTTATTCGAGACAAGGTATCTCATTGGCATAAAACTTGCCAATAAGGTTACTCTGTTTGCTTAGTGAAGCTCAACAAGAAAATCTCCGGCACTGAGAATACAAAGGCCCACCATAACATTCACTCTTTTTTTTTTTTTTTTTTAATGTAGGTTCTAGAGATGGGAATCAGCTCTTTGTGCCTGAAAGGCAAGCACTTTACCTACTGAGTTTACTAAAGACTAAAATAAATCTTCATCTTATCTACAATGTAATCTATGTCCACATTTTAATTCATATGTAACATTAATATACCATGTTTCATATGGGTATCGTATTTCATATTAATTCAAATCAACTTTATATATGTTAAATATACTTTATAAAAGCAAGTAATTTGATATTTCTAATTTTGATATTGATATGGATATCAGATTATACATTAACCTTTCTGAATTTAAGTGTTTATATAATACATAAATATTTTATCATCTCAACAACTACAGCAATCTTAAACATTTGGTGTGAAATATCTTACAATAAAAGTTGTAGTACATTTTTATTACTTCAGTGTTTATTTTGTCAAATCATGTAGAACTTTAACTTACTCCAAATACCACAACAGGAGTTCAGTATTATTATATGAGATCAGAGAACTGTGCAGGACCACAATTATTGAACCAGCTAATAGCTGAAAAATTATGCTTGAAAAGTCAGAGAATTTCTTTTCAAAATTGCTAATTTTCATTATGGAATATGGAATAATGATTCCAGATTATTTCCAAAGCCACGAGTTAGTAAAAATACCAACACCAGGTGTGAGATACCACTTAATAAGCAGTTGGTCAAGTAGGCTCCAGAGGCTTCCCAAACAGAACAGAATCTTGACATTCCTCATGCTTATTCACAAGAACTTATTGATAAGACTATATTGCCAAAGCACTGCATATCTTAATTGCAAAACAGAGAAATAGACTTAGAACAGAGCTGAAAACTCATTCCATGCTGGTCAGGTTTTTACATAGTATCAAAAGATGCTGTACAGGTTTCTGGGGATAAAACAAATCAGTGATTCTATCTAACTATGAGTTCTATGAACTCAAAACCAATTTTCCAGGTAAGATGTATCCACTTGTGAAGTAGTGGCATGACTGTTATGGTAGTGACTACCACTTTCAGTTTGGATTTTAGGCTTGTTCTATGGGAGGCAATCATAACTGGTACTATAAACTCAGTTTTAAAAGATGTGACTGAAGAAGTCCTATCCACTAACAAGAAACTGCTTTTTTAAAGTAAACTGACATAGCACAAAAATTTTTTTCCTCAAGATTTATCTGTACATCTATGAATGCTACATAGGCTGAATCAGAGAAGCTTCTCTTTTCAACAAACAGGGATGAATATAGACACTCACGTTTGCTGAAGATGTCAAAAACTAGTTAGAGTTAGGTGCTCAACACAACATAAGACCACTCAGATCAGGGCTCAGATCACATCTTAGAATATGGTGCAGAAAAAAAGTCAGAATGGAGGAGTAAGAAGGACGGTGATCTAATGCTGTCCTTTGCGTATAAAAATCCTTTTTGTGTCAGGATCTCGTAACAGATGTGGACTGCATAACTCTGAGTGTGCACAAGTCTGGGCCTGTCATTAGTCAGTCATAACTCAGTGAGGGACTCATGGGGCCAAACCCTATTCTAATACATACACTATTGGATACTGATGAGTTCTGGATGAGAAGTCACTCATGTACTGACTGTTGGGTTCCACCAGGCTCCAACAGATAGTTTGAAACTCATATTCACACAGGTGGTTGAATTAAATGTGGCACAAGACAAAATAAAAAACCTGAATGTGAGAAAGTCATTTGCAACAAAGAAGGAGATGGACGAACAGTCAAAATAACAACATATATGAAACCGCCATTCTGCACACAGGAAAGCATTTAAAGCATTCATTTTGAGGCTGGGGAAATGGCTTAGTTGGTAAGATATTTGCAGACAAACAAGAGGGCATATATTTATATCTCTGGCACATGTCTCCCACAGGTCTCAGCAAAACATCACATGGGTTTATGAAAGCAAAATATCATGTGAGTCTTCATTACTTGACATATTTAGGAACTTTCACTTCAGCAGAGTAATAGAAGAACTTAAATTGACCTTCAGCCTCCCCAATTCTATGAGTAGTCATCACTCCCATTTATAAATGTGCTCTCTGTCTCTGTCTCTGTCTCTCTGTGTCTGTGTCTGTCTGTCTGTCTGTCTGTCTGTCTCTCTCTCTCTCTCTCTCTCTCTCTCTCTCTCTCTCTCTCTCTCTCTCTCTCATACTAGGAATGGATATGCTATAGAGCAAATAAAACAAGTTTACAAAGAACAGTAAATGGGATCCAGTGGTTAAGAAGGAGATCCCAGGTGACCTTCACTATTCTGCAAGCTCCCTCCCCACAAACTCCACCTAGCCAGGGACACTCTAAGAGTTTACAAAAGGTAAAACCTGAGACTCAATTTTCACACACAGAATAGCTATTAGAAGGAGAGCTGAAATTCAAGTTGTAACCTATTCTAAATCTATCAATGTCTCTACTTCCTTACACCTGAGGAGCGATTAAAATATTGACTTTAATGTGGCATTTAGTATTGAGCTTATGGTGAGACAAACAGGGAAGAGAAATACAACAGGTCAGACAAATGTAGTGATTCCTATTTATTTTGTGACCAATATGCTCAACCTTCATTCTCTCCTTTATGCTCCCTCTACACTTCCTGTTACATAAGTGGAAAAGAAGACAACTGACCACAACATAATATGTATTCCCCCTTGGGGGAGAAAAAGTTACTATAAAAATGTACCTAAGCAATAATTCTCTAAAATTACAGGTTTTTGTTTTATTCACTGATCTGTTATCTGATCTGAAAGGATAGTTGAAAGTTTGATGACATTCTGATTCTACTAAGATCAACATCATAGGTCCAATCACATTAACCTAAATCATTTTAAATATGGTAGCCTTGCAGGTAACTTTCAATGAAGGTAATGTCATGATGTTGCTTGTGATATAAGATACTATGATTTTCTTTACATCTTTATCAGGCAATGACATCTTCTGATATTGGACATTTTTCAGGTGATTGTTGGGCTCTATTTGGCCCTGGCTTGGGCCTTGAGGACAAACCTGAGTCTGGCTTGAGTTTGTAAACTGTCTCACTCATTTCCATACTGGAGTGACTCAGCATAACCTGCTTAAGCCTTCCTTTGCCTAGATCCTGCTGATGCTAGAGTAACTTTGTTGGCTCCTTCGGTCACCCCATACTCCTCGTCAACTTTCCCCTCCCCCTACGTCATCTCACCCCAGCTGAAAACTCCACCTCCTCTCTCAGCCCTATATAAGAGAAAGGATTTATACATAAAAACGAGTTCCTGCTTTGACAGACTCCTGGCTCGGTGTGGTTATTCTCCGGAGGCAGGAGATCCGAGCTGCTACACTCACCATCCCACTCAGCCCTGAGAGGCTCGGCTGGACCGAGCTCTCTCCTTCTCGCCTGTTTCTGTCCACAGAGAGCCTGCCTGGCAGGTGATCACCAAATAAGAGAACAGAACATTTCCAACATGAATTTAGCCCTAAGGCTGATGAACTTGTCAAGGGGCAGGGCCTGTTGTTGAGTACCATTTTCTTTCTATGAATATAGCATTTCTTTTATCCTTCAAAACGTGCTTTTATAGTGGAATAAGCCCACTACATGAAGGTACTCATACTTTAGAGGTATATTTGAACAACTAATGTTATTGGAACATTGTTCTATTAGTGGACATGTTCTGTCATTTACACATTTAGCAAACTCATGAGAAATTTTTATGCAACATTGGCCTCTTTTCCTCTATACAGAGTGCACAGATCTGTCAAAATCAAAAGAAAAATCTCTGATTTTCTAGAATTTTTATTCTAATAGGAATAGCTTGACAAGAAATAATAAAGGTAATTGACAAGAAAATGGTGCACACACACGATGTAAAAGAAGGGAGTAGGAAGTGATGGTTAGAAATCTTGTCTTTGGAGTTAACACTTTTAATGAGGAAATGAAACTCTAAATGAAGGTAATGATTTTCAAATCAGCAGAAAGAATTCCATTATGCCATAGGTACAATAGTTTTTGCATTTAGTTCTCAGACATTGGCACTGAATTCCAATGGCAACCAAGATATGTGGGAATTGAATGAACCCAAAGGCCGCCTTTTGAAATCCTTTTTTACTCTGACAGGTCAAGTATTTCAAAATCGCTTGTTAGAAACATTCTGAGCATGTTCATTTTTGGAGACATTTTTATCTTTAATAATATCCAATTTAGAAAAAGTAGGACAGAACAGATACAGTATTCTGCAAACAACAAAGACATGGATGCTTCATTGATAATTGCGTGACACTATAAACTTGGAGTGCTTGAGGACATTGGTTATAGTTTTGAAAGTTATGCAAGTTTACAGAATAACCATAGCCAATAAAAGCTATGATAATAAAATCAATACAAATGAAAACTTTTTATATAGTTTTTGTGACAGTAAAAGAAAGTTTGAGGATTATGTAATTATTCCTCCTATACACAGTCATGATTATTTTGTAAATAAATAAACATAAATGCTTACATATTCATTTCTTAATTATTGTTTATTTTATATGCATGTTTTCTCCTTTCTAGTGATATAGTAAGATATTTCTTATGCAGTGATAAATTACATTTATTTCTAAATGTTTTATACAAATCTTACTCAATAAGATATTCTCAATGATATAATTGTACCAAAAATCAACATAAAGTGGGTATTTACTATATTAAATATAGCTGGGTGGTTTAACTTTGATTAACTATTATCATTTTATTTAAAAATATTTTCATACAATGTATTGGGATCATAGTCTATCCTCTACCCTGTATTTCCAGATCCTTCCCTCTTCTTTATTACACATTCAACATTTGATTTTTGTCTTGTTTTCATTGGTGTTTTATGCTTTCTAATTTTTGTTTTGTTTTGGACAATGAGAGAAAGAGAGAGAGAGAGAGAGAGAGAGAGAGAGAGAGAAAGGGAGAGAGAGAGAAAGAGAGAGAGAAAGAGAGAGAGAAAGGGAGAGAGAGATAGCATTTATCTTTCAAAAGTAATCTCGTTGATTTTTAATCCTTTGATATAATGAAGTAAATCCCAATTTTAAAAAAACATATTTTTGTTGTTGTTCTCCTAATAATTAAGTAAGCACTAACCCTAATTGAGGGCTAATGTATATATATGCATTGTCATAGCTAGTACAGAATGCATCTTCCAAGTAAGGGAGTTAAGATCCCATATAATACAATACTATCAGAACCAATTTGCAGAACAATAAATTTTATTGGATATTTTATTGAGTATTTTATTTATTTACATTTCAAATGTTATCCCCTTTCCCAGTTTCCCCTCTGCAAACTTCCTCCCCTCCCACCTCCCCTCCCTCTGTTTCTATGAAGGTGCTCCCCCACACATCCACCCCACTCCCTGCTTACTGCAATGCCATTCCCCTAGACTGGAGAATTGAGCCTTCATAGGACCAAGGGCCTTCCTTCTTACTGATGCCAGATAAGTTCATCCTCTGCTACATATGCAGCTGGAGCCATGTGTACTCTTTGTTTGGTAGTTTAGTCCCTGGGAGCTTTGGGGGGTGGGTCTGATTGGCTGATATTGTTGCTCTTCCTATGTGGTTGTTTTTAATGTAATATATCAGATGACAGAATATTCCAAAATTTTTCTTCACCATCATATTTGAGTAAAATATCTATCATAAATCACATTTATTATCAGTTTTCAGACCCTAGAGTTCCTGAAAATTACCCAGTATATTCAAAATTCATCAAATTTTTGCCTCATTTTTGGCAACATACAATAATGTACACTCACAAAATGTTTTGTTATTTGAAACTGAAGTTCAAATATTGTAACCCTAAGACATGATTAAAATTACCAAAGGAATGCTCAAGCTTCCAATTAGATCTCATGATGTGCATGTTCATATAACAATCAGTCCTTTTGAGTTAACTCACTTTTACATGTTTTATTTTATGCTTGATTATACTGGTTTTCACTGATTCTGAGCCCTATCAGGAATTCCCAACCAGTTTTACAAAGGTGTGACTGATTCTTTTGAGTTCCTCATATAGTCTGAGAATTAATTCCCTAGCCGATGAATAACTTGACAAGGTTCTCTCCATTCTGAAGGGTTTGCCACTCAGAATTTCCTTGCTGTGCAGTAGCATTGGATCTCATGCAGCTATTTCCTCAGGTATGGAGTCATTTTCAGAAAGTTTTTGCCTGTGTCTCTATCTTTAAAGGTTTCCGCAGCTTTCCTTTAGTTGTTAAAAAATATAGAATTTTCTATGGAAGTCTTTGATCTATTTTTAATTTCCTTATATACAGGATAGTACATAGGGAGCTAGCGTCTATCTCTCTATGTGACTAAAAAGTTTTTCCTCATCCTTGTTGAACACACTGTTTTTCCTTCACTGTATGCTTTACCATTTTTGTTAGGAATTAGGTGGCTAAATTTCTTTTTATTATTAATTATTTATTTTTATTAATTTACATCCCTAATGGTCCTGCTTCTATGTAAATTTTAGAATTGGGAAAAAAAAGATAATACATACTCAGTAAAATGGCAGAAAATTGTCCCCAATTATCTGTGGCTCAGAAATATGGGCACAACTTTGCTGAGCACCTTATGATCTCAGAAGTATGTATGCTGAGAGTATTAATGAGGTTGGTATCTACTTAAGGCCTGGGGATCTCTTATCGTGTTCATATGGATATTGTTAGAATTTGTTTCATTTCATGGTAGCTTTTTTTTTTTCTTGTTCAAAAGAGAATATGATTTTGACTTTGTGGCATGTGTTGGAAGATGCAGCTGAGGAAAGGAGATACAGACAAGGTACTTCTCATTTTGGTGAGCCTAAGAACTCTTGTTTGAGGATCTTAATTATGTCTATAAAATCTCCTTGCTTTTGTTGTAAAACATTGTCAAGAGAATTACTCTCTTTTCTTATTCTCTTTGGTTGTAGAAAGTTATTTGTCTTGTGGGAAGAAGTTTTACATGGTTTTATGCTTTGGGGGGCCATTTTTGAGATCTGTTTTTATTTTACACACAAAACAAGAGTACTCTAGTCTCAGCCAAACTTACAAGTCTGTGAACTACAGAGATAATGAAAAGTTCCTGCATGAGACATTAATGTGTTGTCAGAGAACTAGTGAGCAAACAGAGAAGCATAACAAAAAGAAAGAGAGAATGGAGTCTAAGCTCCCTGATTCCAGAAAAACCATGAACATCAGAGGCCAGAGGATTTGACACATTTTATTATCCTTGTCAACTGTAACTCTGTAGAAGAGTATTTGTTACCACATTTCACATGGGAACCTCCACAAGTGTTCAGCAATGCAGGAAAGTTTATTACATACAGATTACACAGAGAAGCAGATTACAAAGTTAGAATATCAGTAATTACAAGTCTTTCAAAGTATGGTATCCATTCTGTATTACTAATTTAAATCCATTTTCCTTAGACATTAAAGAACATGGTTGACCTAGCAAATGTGGGAATATACTCAAAGTCAATATGTTGTATAGGTGTGCCTTTACCCTAGAAACAGTAACTTAAAAAAAACATCATGTTAAGATGTGCCAAAGAATGCTTTCTTTCATACAGAATACAAATGAAAAACTTAAGGGCCACAAGAGTGAAAAACAAACAAACAAATAAACAAACATTTAAGGACTTAGCAATATTTTAACTGAGTTTTCAAGTAGCTCCTATTATTTGGCCTTCATATTCTTGTATAACAAGTCTAGATAATATAGTATCAGAAACATGTTGCCCTCAAAATAAATGGCAGCTTTTTAAATCTCTTAAATTGTACTAATAAAAGTCACCTTGGTATTGAAATACAAAAGACATAACATGCATATAACTGTATTTGACTAGACTGTAAAATATTAATGCCATTTATAGCCTACAACACCTTTAGAATATGAGCTGATACACTCAGTACTGGTTTGCTTGTTTTTAAGAAGGAACTGGAGTTATAAAATAGGACTCTAACCTATTAAAACTTATAATAAATTTGATATTCAGCTCAGTTCTAAAACCAAACTTTACACTTAAAAATAAAGGCATGACTAAGGTAAAAAAATAAGAAGAGGTTCTCTGGAAAGAACACAGCATTTAGAAGCAAAAGTTCTTCCTGTCCTGTCTATGAACTGGATGAGTCACCCTTGGGGCTTTAGTTTTGTTCTACATGCATTGGGGACTGCCTTTCACAAATGCATAATGAATGTCCGGAGAGTTTGAAAAGTATAAATTATCATAATAACTTCAACTGTTATTTTCCATATATCCAATGTAGCTACAACCCAAGTATTTATTTTGTAGATAAGGGACACCTTGAGATGATTCCAACAGATCTGTGGAGCTCAAAATCTTATTCTTTTGTCCATTGTTACCACAGCCAGATTCCTTAAGTCTCTGGAAAAGTGGCCTGCGGGAAATCTTTTAATCAGCTTAAAACCTTAGTGCTACCTGAAGAAATATGAATTGGTAAGATGGGTGGAATGTGGTGAAGGGAAGTGGTGTGTGTTCTGCCTGTCACCAGTGTATGTTTGCACCTTGCATCAAATAATCCTTTAGAGTCGAAAAAGGAATATATTATCCTGGTTTCTTTGGAGGATATGCTTTGCAGCATGGTACCACTTTTTTCTTTTTCTTTTTCTTTTTTATTAGATATTTTCTTTACTTACATTTCAAATGTTATCCCCTTTCCTGGTTTCCCCTCTGAAAATCCCCTATCCCCTACCGTCTACCCCTGCTCACCAACCCACCCACTCCTGCTTCCTGATCCTGGCATTCCCATGCACTGGGGCATAGAGCCTTCACAGGACCAAGGGCCTCTCCTCCCATTGATGACTGACAAATACAAAGGTGGACACTCTCAGTCAACCATTGGACTGAGCACAGGGTCCCCAATGAAGGAGCTAGAGAAAGGAACCAAGTAGCAGAAGGAGTTTGCAAACCCATAAGAGAAACAATAATATGAACAAACAAGTACCCCTAGAGCTCCCACTTAGGACTAAACCACCATCCAAAAGAGTACACATGGAGGGACCCATGGCTCCAGCAGCATATGTAGCTTGGTACTTCTAATGTGAAAGGTGATAGGTCAGGATAAGCTGCAGAAGTAGCTTCTAGAAATTAGGTTATGCAGTACTATATATTGGTCCTTTCAGTTCATTTCAAGATTCTCTCTCCCTGTCTTTCTCTATCTCTCTCTTTCATTTTCATATCTCAATGTTAGCAGAAAGAACTAAGATGAAACTGTACCAAATCAGTTTAGTCTAAAAATGATTTTGATTTCTCTGATGATATTTAAAGCAACCAGTATTACATTATAAAAGCAACAGCTTTCATTTAGAAGACCTATTTGGGAGAAGAGAATGACATAAACTTTGCATATGTGCCATTTTTCAACATTAAAATATTTTAGAGGGTAATTTTTTAGACATTTTCAGAGTACAGTATATGAAATATAAAATGTTAAAACTTCCGTATTTGGTTTCCACAAATATTCTTTTCTCCTTTGTGCCCTTCACCTTTGACCCTGGTGTCTCGCACCTTTTGTTAAATAACTAACCTTTTCTTACAACATTTCTATTTGTTTGAAAATCTCCATTAACTTCTGAAAAAAATAGCAAGCTTCCTGCCTCACATTCTGCTTCCTTCTAAACTGGCTTAATCTAACCTTCCACCGCATGTGTACCCTCATATCCCTGACCTTTCACCGCATGTGTACCCTCATATCCCTGACCTTCCACCGCATGTGTACCCTCATATCCCTGACCTTTCACCGCATGTGTACCCTCATATCCCTGACCTTTCACCGCATGTGTACCCTCATATCCCTGACCTTCCACCGCATGTGTCCCCTCATATCCCAGCCACACAGGCTTTTGAGTAGGCTTTGTTCATTCTTTGTTCTTCAGTGGGTATTCTATACTCTTTCATGAGACCAACACATGGTACCTAGAAGATAACCAATAAAGGTTCGCCAAAGTAACTACACTTTCGGCAAACTATTCTTAGCACTTTAAAAATTACTTAGATTCATTGTGCCTATACCTGAATATATGTATACATTTTGACCCAAAGAGTCCAAGCTTATTTAGTAAAACACTCATTCTAAATACAAGGTCTTACTCCTATAGAGGATATTTGGAAGTTGATGACTACTTGAAGAAATTTTTCTTTGGGTGGGTAACCACTAGTAAAATTCCTCACAATCTAACAAATGGCTCCATACCCATTGACCACATACATATGGTTAGCACTAAGAGAATTCACTAGATTCAGTGAGATATTTAAAAAAGGAGCAGGAGGATGTGATGTTGGGAGGGGTATGTATCTGGGGGTAAAACAATAAAAGGCAGAGAGAAGGAATAGTGTGTGCATATGAAAAAATACTGTGTAATATTCTACTATATATTATAATACAGCAGTATAGTAAATTCCAAATAGGAGTGAGAGTAAAGATTTATAGAAACATAGATGAAACTTATAAATATGAATTAAGGGCACCCTAATTCCCAAAAAGCTAGGCTGTAGAAAGTGTAAATCAAAGAATATAAAGCAATGGAAAGAGTTAAATCAAAACAATGCTGTTAGAAGTATCAGTAGTCACGTTATCTTTGCCAAGCAAGAGTAGCAGAAGGAAATATGGAGGGTTATTGGGTTATGAGGTGATGACAACCTGTTAATTCTTAAAATGGATACCGATTTTATAGATAAGAACAGTTGATAAAAGACTCTTTGAGAAGTATAGTTGTGATTTGTGCACTTTGTTGTATGTATATTTTACTTCAGACAAAGTTAAAAGTTAACAGGATGAAGTAACAGTTTAGTGGCAGAGAGCTTGGCTAGAATGTCCATGGCTCTGAGATTTGATTCTGGCATTGCAAAGTAGCAAGGGAAGTTAGAGTCAGGGCTAGGAGAGTTAGAATTGTGAGCTTGGTAAGTGCTTTCCTTAGGACCTGAGTTCTACCCCCAGAACATGTTTCAAAAAATTCAGGTATATTGGAACCCATGTATAATCCTACTGCTAGAGAAGCAGTTATAAGATGTGCCATCCCTGGTTTTCACGGTTCCTCTAGTCTAGTCCAGTCTTTCATCCCTAGACACCAATAAGAGAACCTGTGTCAAAGGAGGTGGATAATGTTTTCTAAATATTATATTTATGATTGCCCTCCAACCTCTGTACACACCTGCATACTCATGTTGCCACACATTTACACAGATGCATGTGTGCACATGTGTATACACACGTGTGTACACACACACACATATACACACACACACACACAAAATGAAACAAGAAGCAGATGCACAAAGCATGTAAACTCCTACACTTACATTGCTCTAATATAATGGCATCAGAAAAATCACATTTCAATGACTCAGTAAAGTCTACAGTCTTTATGTATATCCATCAGGAGTTGAGGTCTTTGTTTAATGCACATATCTTTCAAGGTCAATTATGTAAATCTGTGACTGGTTGTGTACAGGAAATCAGAATAAGCCACAATATCCAGCTATGAAACTCCTGAGTCCTTCTATGATGATAACTTGAAAGGTATTTTTTTTAATAAACAAGATTGGCATTCTGGATCCCCACATACACAGGAATAAATCTACTCCCTTAATTTATAACATATAAATAACAACTCAAAGTGGATTAAAGATTTAAAAGTCAGAACAGAAACCATGAAATGGCTTTGAAATAAATATGGTCATCAAGTCTCTTGGCTTTTGTGTTGGTATTTTTTTTCCTCTTGTTTTTATGACAGCAGAAGCATAAGCAACCAAAGGAAAAATTAGATTTTGACAAACTGGTTTGTTGCTTCTACACAGCAAATTAAACACAAGAGAAAATAAGATTTTCCCCCTCTACATCTGGTAAGGTATTAAAAAACAAAATGTATCACTTCATGCCTGAGTTGGCTGTTAAGATACTGTGTTGTCAGTTTGACAAGCAGCAGTCCTTTGCCATGCTTATGAGGAGTTTTCTTGGTTACCATACTTGAAGTGAGAAGACCCACTCACTCTGGATGACACCATTCTCTGGATGATCCTTGAACCATCAGGAGTTGAGGTCTTTGTTAAACGCACATATCTTTCAAGGTCAAGTAAGTAAAGTAGTTGAGAATACATGCATTTATTGACTGTTCTCTGCTCCTTTCTATGGATACAATGTGACTAGCTGCCTTGGCTTCCTACTGCAGTAATTCCATCCACTGTGAGCTTAAACAAACCTATTGTTTCTTTTTTTTCTGTTTTTTTGAGACAGGGTTTCTCTGTGTAGCCCTGGCTGTCCTGGAACTCACTCTGTAGACCAGATTGGCCTGGAAATCAGAAATCTGCCTGCCTCTACCTCCCAAGTGCTGGGATTAAAGGTATGTACCACCACTGCCCAGCAAATCTATTGTCTCTTAAGTTGCTCTCTTAGACTAGTTTTCTCATAACAGCAGAAAAGAATCTAAGACTGCTGTGATCAAGAAGTATTGGTGAGGGTTGGAATAAAGAGAAGCTAACATGCTCTGGAAGGGAATGCAAATGATGCACAGGTTCAATCTATGGAGACTCCCGAGACACAAAGACTATGAGCAGTAGCTAGTCATAATGTTACACTCTTGTGATTCTAGCTTCTAGAGAGACTGAGGTAGAAGGATCACTTGACCCAAGGAGTTCAAAGGAATCCTGGGAATAAACAAAGGCCCTGTCTTACCATCAATAAATCAATCAATCAAACAAACAACCCATTTGATCGTTAAATATATATTTCTACTCTATAACCCAGTATTATCATTTCCAGGTGTTTATCCAAAAGAAATGATGTCAATATAATTTTGAGACATGTAGTCCTAAATCTGCTTTATCAGCCTTTATAATATGAAGGAGAAACAAACTAAATATATAATGAATGCAGTTAGGAATTATGATGATAGATTCTCCTCTATAATCCATGACCCTACTGACCCTGGAAACTATTTGGTTTTTAGTGACAGGCATGATTTTCCTCCTGTTGAGCAGGCCAATCAGACAGCTGTTGGTTTCTACCCAGATACAAGTATCACTATTACACCTTCATAGATAAAACATACACCCACAGATAAGTATAGATCACCCAGCACTAATGAAGCCTCTATTTGAGGTAAATGGAGACCATTATAAAACTCCATAGCTGGTATTGCAATGCAGAGATCAACTGACTGTGAGGAGACAAGACCCAACAAATACGTCTATGACACATTTATTGTACCTAAGGCTCTGGGACCACTTAAGAAGAGGAGGTGGACAGATTGTGAAAATAAGAGGACCAAGGAGATTGCTGTGGGATTGTATCTTCTAGAAATGACAGGTAAGCTATGACAATGATACTTCATCAATATGGCTGCCAAACAATACTCAAACACTGACAGCATCAGTAGACATGCTAATGTAATGCAGCCAGGTTAGATTTTATGTGGTCCCACCCCTAGACAACAAATTACAGACAAATAATTACTGCTGAGAAAGAGAGAATTAATCTCTCCCAGGGATGAGCTCCTTAATTGGTTATCCAATGTGAACTAGTGACCCCTGGTATCATATACACACAAGAAATACCAGATGGTCTCAGCAGGTTATATTTATATATTCAATGCATATTTATATAAGACAATAATTTTTTTTAAAAAAAAGCCATCAATTTGAGAGGGAGTGGGAGTATATAAGGAGGGTTAGATGTAAAGGGCACAGTAGGGATTGGAGCAAGGAAGAGAAGGGTAGAATAGAAATAATTATGTTGTAATTAAAAATTTTAAATTTATAAATAAAAATATATTTGGCTATAAGAAAAAATAATTCTTTTTTTGTTTTGTTTTGTTTTTTTTGTTTTGTTTTGTTTTTTTGTTTTTTTGTTTTTTGGCTTTTTCGAGACAGGGTTTCTCTGGACAGCCCTGGCTGTCCTGGAACTCACTCTGTAGACCAGGCTGGCCTCGAACTCAGAAATCCACCTGCCTCTGCCTCCCAAGTGCTGGGATTAAAAGAGTGCGCCACCACCACCAGGCTTAAATAATTTGTTTCTTTTTTTGGGTGGGTGGGTGGGGGGTGTTTCCAAGACAGGGTTTCTCTGTATAGCCAGGGCTGTCCTGCAACTCACTCTGTAGACCAGGCTGGCCTCAAACTCAGAAATCCGCCTGCCTCTGCCTCCCAAGTGCTGGGATTGAAGGCGTGCGCCACCATTTAATTGGAAAAGAATGACAATATATGCATCAGCATGAGGATTAAAGCAACCCAGATGCCCCACAACAGAAGAATGGATACAGAAAATGTGACTCATTTACACAATGGAATACTATTCAGCTATTAAGAACTAAGACATCATGAGTTTTGCAGGCAAATGGATGGACCTAGAAAATATCATCCTGAGTGAGGTAACTCAGACCCAAGAGGACATTCATGGTATGTACTCACTAATAAGTAGATATTAGCCAAAATGTACAGAATACTTAGAATAAAATCCACAGAACTCAAGAAGGTTAACAAGCTAAAGGGCCCAAGTGATGATGCTTAAATCCCATGAGAAAGAGAAGAAAACAATCATAGTTAGCAGAAAGAGGGAGGGATCTGAGTGGGAGAGAGGAGAAGGAGAGGAAAAGGGGAACATGATCAGGTATGAGGGAGGGGAGACAGGAGAAAAGCCCTGAGGGCCAGCAGAATGAATAGAAATATGCAACCTTTGTGGTAGGGAGGTAGAGAGACCCTCTAGAAAGAACCGGATAGCTAGGAAGTGAGAGATTCTCAGGACACAAAGTAACCTTAGGTGAAATGCTCAACAGTGAGGAGAAGGAACTTGTAGGGTCCACCTGCAGTAGAAAGACAGGACATCAAGTGGAGAGATGGAGTTGCCATCCCACAGTCAAAAACCCTGACAGAATTGTTCCCATCTAAAAGAATGGAAGGAACAAAAATGGAGACGAGACTGAGGGAAAGGAGGAGGTCCAGTGACCAGCCCAACCTGGAATCCATCTCAAGGAGAGGCTCCAAGGCCTGACACTATTACTGATGCTATGGTGTGCTTACAGACGGGAGCCTAGCATGACTGTCCTCTAACATGCCCAACAAGCAGCTGACTGAGGCAGATGAATATTACACCCAACCATTGAACTAAATTCAGGAACCCCTGTGGTTGAATTAGGGAAAGGCTGGAAGAAGTTGAGGAGGAATGAGACCCCATAGGAAGGCCATCAGTCTCAACTAAGCTGGATCCTTGAGTAATAAACAAATAAGAATGATGAATAAATAAGTAAAGTTTAGTTAATTAAGTACACATTTAATATGCTCTGTAGTGTTGGGAGCCGTGAATCTTGAGAGGCATTCGCCATGGCAAGATGGCGCCTACTTCCGCTGTTA
>NW_022196903.1:20520277-20566379 GCF_008632895.1 Mastomys coucha | reverse complement strand
TGCTGCAGAAGGAACCTAGAGTGTCCGCGTGTCTTCTTTCCGGCGAGAGGACCACGCGGGCTACACTGTAGTCCACAGATGAGTAAGTCTTGTTATCTATAGCAGTGTATATAAATCAGGAGGATACTATACCAAGTGTGGAAGTTAAGTGAGGGCGAATGACTGCATCACCTCACTTATATGTGAAATGTGAAAAAGTCGAACTCAGAAGCAGTCAGGTAAGAACTGGCAAGGGACTGGTGTATGGAAAATGGGGTGACAGTGGCCTAAGTGTGAGAACCTCTTACTACCCTTTCCAGAATAGTGACTATATTTAATCACACTGTATTGTAGACTTCTAAAAAACTAGGTAGATACTGTCTCCTCACATCCACAGGATTGTCATGGATGTCTTGTTCTGCATTAATATTTAATTTAAAAATAATACACTTAATTTATTTTATGTACTCAATATCAAATTAATATTAAAAATAATAAATGAATGATAATAATAAATAATTTAATTTATTAAATGATGTAATGTTGTCATCATATTTACATCGGCCACATACGTGCACTTGTAATGATTGCATCTCATTAAGAGTTTCTAAACAACTTGACTTACATTGTGGTTCCAGAGCTTAGAACCACATGCTACACACATGTTCTATGATGGAGCTACCATGTTGATAGCAGTCTTTATGTCTATTTAAAAATTTTTACTCCCAATATACTTTTCTATGCATGCAGCTCTTTCCGTAAAGCATGCACTCACTCTAAATGCATTTACTGACAATCCCTTAGTCATCCTCCTTTTAAAGGAGTCCTCTCCTCCACTTTGGTGCATATATGACTCCACAGCTCACAAGAAGGACCTCTAGCATGGAAGGCAGAAATGTGGAGTTGAATCCTGTTTCCCTCTATGAACTGCAAAGCAGCAGCAATGGAAGGCATCCTCTCTCAGGAGGGAAGGAGCAACTTTAAAACAATGGTACAGAAACGCAAAGTGACTGATGCGAGAAAATTAAAAATTACTCATTAATGAACAAGAGCCCTATATTATGGGTTACTTTGTATCACCTAATGGGACTACAAAGAACACATTTTTAGGGGTAGGCACTGTGTGACCTTCCCACAAAAGTCAGGCCATTTAAAACAAATGGGTATAGCGAACTTCTTTATCATTACAGGAACAGTAAGAAATAGATAAGAAGTTTAAAGTGGATCACAAAGACCTAGTTCTTTTTTGCGGCGTTTGCTCCTAATTACTGATATATCTCCAGAAGTATGGTTGTTTTCCCATGGAGGTTGCTTTCTTGGGAGTGTGGTGAGATGTCACTGCCTAAAACAAAAGGCAGTATTGTCTCTTTGTGTCTGACTCACTCTTCTTTGGATGATGACAGAATCTACAATGTCATTAACCCTTTGCCAATTAGAGATGCCAGCACTGTGGGGTTGCAATATTAGGCATCAACATTTCATGTTTGATTTGAATGCATTAAGTGAAAATTTATCTTTGTTTATTTGAAAATTATGCAAAAAATATAAGTGAAAATTATTCTCTGTTTACTTTTGGTTGTGTTTAGGATTTAGTGACACAGAAATTGTATTTTCATATTTTAAACCCCTCAATGCAACTTTATAAATATCTGCTTGCTCCTCATAAACAGGCCAGGCATGGTAGCATTAGCCTGTCGTTCCTGACTGTTCCTGTGGATCTTGCACAGACAAGAGGAAAGGAAATAGATAGAAAGGAAGAAGGCAACTGTTTCCACCCTTGACAGATGGGACCAGCTTCTGCGACACCTAGGACTCTCCCAGACACTCTAAGGCTCACTTTGTTGAGATTTTTGATAGGCCTGAATTTTTCACACAGGGTAAAGTTTCAATTAAATGACTAAAATAGTAAAGGGAACCAGATGTATAGAAGGATTGCTTGGGGAATGAAAAATGGGAATTCTGAAGAAGTTCTTTCTGTACTGCATAATTTTGAGTGGCCTGCTACAGTGCTAGGGAAAAAATTAAGAATACCTGCCTGAGTTGCCTGTGTATATTAAAGGTCAGAGGGGAGATTAGAAAGAGTAGACATGAGATTTTCAAATAATCTCCTGACTCACATATTACTGATATGTTATTATTCATGGTTCTTCTACTGCATGCTCAAACTGGAATAGGTTCTGGGGACACAAAGATAAATGTGCTATGGATCTTAATATGAAAAGCATCCAGTCTGTGAGAGTGACAGGCTCAAAGAAATGAGCTACAGCATGTCAAGGGGCCTCAGAGAAAATCAACTTCATGTCAGTCACATCAGAAAAATGAAAACTAGAGCCACAAGGAGACACAGTCTGATCTCAGAAAGGCTATTATTTCAAAAGAAAAGATGAAAAGAAAAAGGCTAGATGTGCTGATACACTCCTGTGACTATAGCACGTGAGAGAGAGGCTGAGGCATGAAGCTCAAGGGCTCAAGGACAAAGTTGGCTACACAGAGAGTTTTAACTCAGCCTGGGCTCCATAAAATTCTATCCTGAAAAATAAAAATACAAAAAATTGATGAGAGTTGATGTGAAAACATAATCCTCATATACTGTAAACTGCTAAATTGAATGAAATAATATGGTTAGTCTTCAAATATCTGAAAATATTAATCATACTACTAGATAAATTTATAGAGAAAATGGAATTATTGTATCAAACTAAAATTTGAAGTTTATATTTACTGCAACACTATCATCAAAACCAAGTTATAGGACCTACTGTAGTGATCATCAATGAATGAGCGGAATTAGTGGTGTGTGTGTGTGTGTGTGTGTAATATAGTTTGTCTATAGAAAATAACACACATTTGTTATTTTGTCTTCTATAGCATCATGCATGGAACTAGAGTACACTGTTAAGTGAAATAAGTCAGAAATAAATAACACACCTTGTCATTCACATGTGAAAGCTACAAGTTGAACTTATGAAAGTCAGGAATAAAATAGTCATCACTGGAAAGTGAGGAAGGACCAGAAACAGTGTCAGGTTGGCTAATGTATACAGAAAATAAATCAGTTCTATTTCTTACAATGTCAAAGTGTAATTCTAGCCAACAGCTTATTATTTACTTTAAAATAACTGGAAGACTCCAAGGGGTTCCAACATCTATCCGTAATAAACATTTTACAAGGCAGAAAAGCTTATTATGATGATTGAATCTTTAAGATTATATTCATGCATGAAATCACTATTCTGTACTTTATTAGGTACAAACATTATTAGCCATCATTCAGGAGAACAGGTCCTGTGCCTCAGCACACAGATGATGAGTGGCAGGGTGAACTCTCCCACACTCATACCCTAGAGAATGGCTTACCCACACCACAGCCACCAGGACCAGCTCCACTGTGCTGAATGAGGATAATGCTGGTAAGAGATGGGGTTAGCTCTCTAGAATGTCCCAGCCAGTGAGGGGCAGGGCCAGTTCTGCACATCCCCTGGATATCCACATGGTCCTGGCAGCTTCCCCAATCAATGAGGTCCGCACATTCTCTAGTGGTAATGTAAGCCAGGGACATCAACAATGACCCCTGCCTTTTCATAGTTAGGGACCCAGATATGGCCCTCAGTGGCAGCTCAGGTTGGGACTTCACCGAGGCCTTGGGTAGCAGGACTGACCACTTCCAACAGGCTACCCCTCTCCACCCTCAACTCTCCAGTTCCATCTCTCTACATGATGCCCAAGCTACACCACTTCTCTCTGTCTCCCATCTAACTACTGCATACTCACACATTGTGGTAGCTCTGGCTACAGCCTGGCCATGTGGCTGGTGGGACCCTGGGTGACATTCTCCATCCATCCATACTGTATGGTATGGCATAGTGGCAAGCAGATATGTATAGTTCTGCTTGAATTTGATTTGGCCATTCCTCTGCTCTGAGGTGGCCTTGGGTGGGAGCCTCACCCCCTCATACCTCTCATTCTAAGTCAGCCCTGAGAGCAAGTAGGTGAGCTGGGTTTTCTGCTCAGCAGCTGCAGCACTCAGGTGAGCAGGCCCTGCACCTCACCTAGGTAGCGTAGTAGAGCTGGCCATGGTAGAAGGGGCACACAGGAAAGTTGCTGCCTGTGTTTCATTACCCCAGGGTGAGAGCACAGGATACCTGGCCTGCCACTCACCACTCATCTGCCATGAGGTGGTGTGGATGCAGGGATGATGTCGTCTCTCCATCCCCCTTGGAACCTGAAGTAGTCAGAAAAGCTGGCCCTAAGGGCTTGAAAGCTGAAGAGCAGACCCTGTGCCCTCACTGTTGCACTCATCAGACCAGGCCCTGCCCCTCCCCCAGGCAACACAGTGGAGCTGGCCCTGATAGTGAAGGCAAGGGTATGAGAGGAAGAAAGCTGGCCCAGCCCCTCACAGGTCACAGCATTTGGCAGAGTGAGCCAGAGCCTTGACTGGGAAGCGAGGTGGAGCTGGCTCTTGCAGGTGTGGGTGCAGGTGAGTCAACCCTAAGGGCATGAGAGCAGGAGAGCATACCTTGCCTCCTGCTCATGGTGGCATTGGGTGGCCTAGCTAGAACAGTGCTGGAAAGCTCACTCTGGGGGTTCAGATAAAGGAAAGCTGCTGCACTGACCAGCTCAGCTACTACCTAGAGGCAGAGCCACAGCTCTGAATTGGCCCACCCCAACATCTATATCATTTGAGAATGATTGGGATGTGTGAAAGGGCCAGTCCTGCTGATCCAAAGCAGCAGGATCTCTGTGACACAGGGCAGCAACAGGATAAATGGAAGAAGTTCCAGTGAGGATCCAATACTGAGGATGTCACAGAAGCCAGAGACCTTGACCTACACCAACAAATCATTGCAATGAACATTGGCACGTGATTAGTATGGACAGAGTTATATGCTGTGGGAAGTACAGTGACACATTTCAGCTTCCATTTTGATATTTTCTATGCTTGGCTTTTTGTCTGTTTGTCTTTGTATGTGTTTTATTGTGGGGCAGATGTTGCAAGGACAAAGAACAGATATGAGGGGGAAGGGAAATGAGCAACCTGGGTACATAATGTGAATCTCACAAAGTATCAATCAAAAGTGTTTTTGTAAAGAAAAATAAAGTTATAATTTTCTAGATTAACCTAGAAATGCCATGGTATATAGAATGAAGAATCTACACTATTGATTCTGACATTGCCTTTGAAACTGTCCTTCAGGCTTTAACCACATCAATTTAGCTTTTGCTTTCATTCTTTATTTGAAATTGAGAAACTTCCATTGCGGATTACACATGCATAAAACCCTCAAATAATGTCGTGAAGAAGAGAAGGACATGAGAAGTACAAATTCATTTGTGCATCTGCATGTACACGTGTGTATGATGTGTGTGTGTGTGTGTGTGTGTGTGTTTTCGTGGTATATGTGCACGTGTATGTTGACACTCTCATCTCTCTGTGTGTGTGTGTAGAGCCCAAAAGAGGGTGTCAGTTGTTTACTTGTCATTCTCTACCTGATTTCTGTGGGAAAGGATCTCTCATTTAACCTGAAGCTATGCTGGCATCTAACAGGCCCCAGTCATCCTCCTGTCTCCACACCTTACAGTGTATGGATTACAGGAATGTGTATTTCCATACCTAGCATTCTAGAAAGGTGCTGGAGATTCATACTCATATCCCAGTGCTTATAGAATAAGTGGTTTTGCCCACTTTGCCATCTTCTCAGGGCCTCAAATACAGAAATTCTTAATAATGTTCTGTATATAGCCAAACCTTAAAGAACAAAAGTGGTTGGTCCCTAAAATGCAAACCAAAAATGGAAGCCAGATGGTTGAAACAACAGTTACCTCATAAGAAGATTCAGGGAGTCCATTTCCAGGTGGAAATGGGGAGTTCTACCTGTCATAATATCTTGAGTTATGTCAATTTTTTAATGAGGGCCCAAAATATTCTTTTGATATATAAAAGTCTAATTTCTAGATGGTAATCCTAGCATGCAATACATATTCTTATCATGCATATCTGTAGAAACTCTGAAGGATACAAGGTAAAAATGTAAACTTTATGAACTAAATTATATTCTACTTACTGCCAATAAAGAATTGATACAAAACCAAAATAAGGATCCTAAGACATTCCAACCTGAAGAATCACCCCAAAGAAACAGAGTTTCATGGAGTTACATGCAGCAGTGTGGGTCAGTGGTTACTTACAGGAGCACTCATGAATCCTAGGCTGCTGCACCCTGTGGAATCCCACCCCACCAGGGTGACAACACATGGAATCTGTGTCCCTGGAACTCTCTGAACTAATTGCAGGTGGCTGAGCTTGTTGGAACATCTTCTTTCCCCAAAGTTGCTTTCTGCTTCCATAATTTTAGTCAGGGGTCTTGAGAATCCTGGTAATTCCAGTAATTTTTCTGAGACTTAAGCAGCTTTTTATTTCCTAACTCTTATTAGCCACCCACATCCTTTTTTGTGTCCAGGACATTGTTACTAGCTTGGTATGCACAAAAGAAAATTTGAAATGAAACTAATGCAGCTAAGGAACCAAAAGTTTCATTATTTTCAATTTTAGTTTAAACTTAAACTAAGTAACTGCATATACTGATTAACTATGCAGAGTATATTCTGAAGTTTAGCTTTATTTATGTCTCTGAATGTTTTGCTCAAAGCCATTAATATCTTCACTGTTCTTAATTCAAGACATAACTGCATGCTTGTCTCAAACTTTACCATTTAGAAGGGCGACTAAGGAAGACTGCAAGTTCAAGGCCAGCCTGACCTAAATAGTATTTCTTTTAGAAAGAACACAAAAGAGCTATTAGAATGCCTGATGGTGGCATTGAAAATATTCTATAAAGTGACTTCTAATTTTACTTTCAAATAAAGAGTATTCTATTTAAAGTAAACATTTTGCTGTTCTCAAATCTATCTCCTGTTTTTCAGCAATGATATTTTCCTTATGGCAACTTTTTTGGCTGTGTTTAATTTCACTTGTTTTGATAACAATGACATTTAAATTCATCTGTCAAATTCTATCTGGTTGAAATAGCACAAAAGTTACCTCTCTTTATGTCATTTATATCTCTGTCACATCATTTAGCATGTATAGGACTTGGCACTGTAATGCAGTGACACAAATATTTTACACAAATAATTTAAATGAGAAAGGTTTATGTTGTCTCACAGTTTGGATGGAGGCCTAGTCTATGGTCATTTGGCCTCATATCCTTGGGTAAAATGTCAGAGGGCAGGGACATATGAAAGTTGTTCTTTAGTTCTAGAAAGGCATGAAGCCAGGCAGTTTTCCTTTTACATTTCCATTTTTGGAACTTACTATTATTTAATTTTTGTTCTTGTTTTGGGGACTTGGTCATATTTTATAGCTTAAACTGGCCTCAAACTGCAGCTGCTGTCTTCCACTAGCTTCCTAAGTGTTAAGGTTATAAATCTGAGCCCCTGTGGCATCATTTCCCCCTCTCCCCTTTTATTCCACCTGCTTCCCAAGCCTATGGGATGTTTCTGCCACATTAATGATACATCTTCCCTGCTCAGTTAGTCTTCCCTGGAAACATTTTGACTAATACAACAAGAGATGTGTCTACAAACCTGCTTCAGACTATTATCTATGTCAGGTTTTATCTTAACATTACTGAATATTTCAACATCCAGGAAAAATCAATTAATCAAGTAACAGCCAATAGCATCGTGTTGAAATTCTAGTCACTTGGCTTTCTATTTATGCCACTGCTGATTAGCACAAAGTAAAATACTCAGTGAGTGATAGCTAATAACTAAGCATTAGAGATGTATAATTTCACACGCAGGATGTCAGAGACTCATCCTAACTATGTTTGGTTCACAAGTAAACCACCACTGTCAAAAGAATAAGATGAGCAGACATCCTCCAAGCTTGACTGATGGAGAAATAAGCTTGTTTTCTTTGTCAGCACTCACCTCTCTCCATCACTAAAAGTTTGGGCTTGAAAAAATGTTATAAAAGAAAATGTGAAACCCAACCCAAGGAGAAGCAGGTCAACAGGACACTAGTCCTTGGGAGAGCAGTGCCTAATCCAGGGAAAACATGTGGTTTTCCTGCCTCCTTGCCATCCTCTTTGTTGTTTTGCCAAGCCCTCTGCTTGCTGCTCAAAGCTGAATGGCTTACTTTCTTTGGCCTTGGTCTTGAAAATAATTATAGAGTCATGTAGGGAAAATTCAAAGTGCAGAGTGTTAAAAGGACGCTGCCCCCCTGCACCCCCCTGCTGCCTGGGGCTGTCCAGAAGAGGCTGTGTTCCCTGTGAGTTGGCTAGTTTGGGTGACCCTCTCATAACCACTGAAATGAACTCTTTTGAAAACTCTGAAGAATTGTGATTTTTTTTCCCAAGAAACACAAATTTCTGTTAGAATTTTTAGTGATTATTTTTAAGTCAACAAATTCTTAACTGACAATTATTTTTAGGGAAAATGATCCTTATTTTTATCTGAAAAAAAAACAATTGAAGTAGCTAACTTAAAGTTAGGAAAAAATAGTTGATTTTTTTCAATGGGTTAGCCAAATGTGAATCATCTGAGTGTACACAGCTGGGTTTTTTTGTGTGAACCAGCTGAGTGTACACAGCTGTTTTGTGTGTGTGTGTGTGTGTGTGTGTGTGTGTGAATCAGCTGAGTGTACACAGCTGGGTTTTTTTTGTGTGAACCAGCTGAGTGTACACACCTGTCTTGTTATGTGAATACCGCCCCATCTGTTACAGTCAGGGATTTCCAAATCTAAAGCTTTGCTGAGTCATATAAAAGTCCAGATTCCCTAGATTCCATGTTCCTTTCCTTGGAAGTTACTGTTATAAAGAGATAAAGGGGAAAGTAAACTAGGAGGAGCATGGGTGGGACAATATGAGAATGCATGGTAAAGGGGAATACAGGGAGGGACAGCTAACACTAAAGGACTTGAAACTTCATAAGAAGATCTATTGCTGTAGGAATCTCCTCAAATCTATACATATATAAAAAATAAATGTAGTAAAACATAATGGTGGAACACATGCCCAATCATGGCATCCTATGGTGCCATGTAGAATCTTCAGTTGTAGGAATAGGTTACATCTTCGTGAGGCCAAAGTAGGTCCCATAGACAGCCCTAAGCATCACAGGCTATGGACAAAGTAATTGATTCCCACACAAACTATGGTGGTTTGAATAGGAATGGCCCCTTTTCCCTCATGTGTTTGAATGCTTGGCCCATAGGGCATGGCACTATTAGGAGGTGTGCCCTTGTTTAAGTAGGTGTAGTCTTGTAGGATAAAACATAACAGTATGTCAGCAGGCTTTGAGGTCTCCTATCATCAAGCTATGACCAGTGTGTCACACAGTCTCCTTCTGTTGCCTTCTGACCAGGATCGAGAACTCTTAGCTCCTTCTCTAGCACTTTGTCTGACTGAATACTGCCCTGCTTCCCCCATGATGATAATGGACTAAACCTCTGAAGCTGAAATTAAATGCTTTGCCTCAATTAAATGCTTTCCCTTATAAGAGTTGCCTTGTCCATGGTGTTTCCTTAAAGCAATGAAACCCTCACTAAGGCACTCCCTATTGCTAAAGATACCATTAACTTATGCTGCCACACATTGAGAAATTGAATTGAAGACCAATTGGAAGCTTCATACCTACATACTAGTGGTTATGGTGCTAAAAGGTACTTTGAATGCTGCCAGGAGAGAAAAGTAAGCATTAATATCACCCAGTTCCAAAACAGAAAACAAACAACAATGATCTGCCTGTAACATATTCTAGTACAATTCATGTCACAAATGTTATGGATGCAAACAACTTTTGTATTGGATTTAAGGCCCATACCATAAGGTGGAGCCTATACCTGACATTGTTAAATTGACAAGAGCCTGAAACTAGGCAAATTATGGGCCCTAGGCAAAAAACCTACTTCCGTTATTCTGCTAAAGATTTATATTAATTGATTCCTAATGACATATTGCCATAATTATGGATCAGTGGATAACTCAGCCATTAGCAGAGAGCTTCTTCTTGAAGTGCATGGTAATTAACACAGCGATCTACAACAGGAAGTTTACTTATCCCTAAACCAGATGTCTTCATCAAACTCCTCCCCTCAAGGTTCAGGGATCTATGAAAATGTTCACAGAAAGATTCTAAGAATCAGAGGTAATGACACTTCCAGGAAACAGGATCTTCCAGACACATCAGGACTAATGTCTATGCAAACTCATAGAGATTATGACAACATGCATAAAGTTAGAGGTTCAAACCAGAAAAAAAATATATCTAGCACTAAGAAGGGGAAGTGGACACAAAATCCACCATAACCATGAAGCTATTTTCATTTGATACCTGCTGGGAAAGGGAAAATCAGTTTGCTACAATGGAATGCCATTGTATTTGTTAAACACACAAGCACTCAGCACTGGTCCCATCACCATAAGCAGTTGGCCAACAAAAAACAGGTCTCCCTCTCTCTTTCTCTCTCTCTCTCTCTCTCTCTCTCTCTCTTTCTCTCTCTCTCTCTCACACACACACACACACACACACACATACACACACACACACATACACACACACACATACACACACACACACACTTTTATTTTGTTTTGATGTTTATCTTATTGACCTTTTTTCATATTTGTTTTTTGTTTTTATTTTGAGAGAGAAACAGAGAAATGACATGAGGTTGCATGGGCAGGGAGGAGGTAGGGAGAATTTAGAAAGAGTTAAAGAAGGAGAAAAAATATGATCAAAGTACATTGGATGGAAATATTTTCTAAAATTCAGATTTTTAACATTTGTTAATGTCTCTGAACCTAACTTTCCTAAGTTATAATAATAGTAATAATAATAATAATAAATTTATATTATATGATATGGCTAAATCAGAAGCAAGTAAAATGAGCCAAACAAATCCCATTGGTCTCATATGGCACAAGGGCATTATATCTAATATACAGTTATACTAAATAAATATGTCATAATATTTTTGAACAGTTGAATCTTTAGTTTCTTTAAAGCTATTTGTGCTAAAAGGAACTAACATGAGGTAACACCTGTAATCTCAGAGTATAGAAAGCAGAGGAATTCAAGGTCATTTTTGGCTACATAAGGAGTTCAAGGCCAACCAGATTTGGAGAGACTATAAAAAAATTTTATGTTCACTATTCCAATTTTAAAACTTAAACAAATAATATCAAGCTTAATGAAAAGATGACATCATACAAAGAACTACTACATATAGTTTATCTTGATTCACCAATCAATTTATTTCTTTAGCTTAGTAATTTGGGCTATGTAGTACACACCTACTTGAAAGCGTATGCATGTTGTTTCTGAATTATTAGAAGTTTATTCCTTTGCACTTTAGTATGCATTCTCAAACTATGAGGGTATTAAGCAAAACTCAATAGTTATCTTCTGAAATTTATTACTGATCATCTATAGTCTATCAGTGTCTGTAGTGCTGAACTTATGAATTATAGGCATGCACCAGAACTTCTAGTGTCTAGTTATTTCTAGTCCAATTGTTTTGGTGGTTTTCCTTTCCTATCATGATATTGTAAGTGAAAACTTGTAAAGAAATTTTTTTTTGAGCCTGGGCTTGAGCTCAGTTATAAACAGGTTTTAAGGAAGCTCGGAATAGTCCCACACCCCAGTGTGGTGTTATCCCCAATTCCCTGGGGGTGTGATATGGATTAGGTACTTCTCAAAAACAGTAAGTGCTAACATTACTACTTAACTTGAAAGGTTATATGATGAAAGTCAGTGTGTATGAGGACACCCTCTTCTCTTCTGTCCCCTTTCCTTTTTCTTCACTTCACTCATTTCTTCCTCCTCCTTCTCCTCTTCTTCCTCTGTCTCTGTCTCTGTCTCTGTCTCTGTCTCTGTCTCTCTCTCTCTCTCTCTCTCTCTCTCTCTCTCTCTCTCTCTCTGTTTCATTACCCTTAGGGAAAGCAACTTAAGCACTGTATTAGGAATGTGGAAAGAGACTTCTCAACCCGACAGTCAGAGAAGAAAGAGGAAGAGAGAGCTTGGAGGTGAGCTCTCCTCCAGATATACTGTGTATTTTATCATACACATAGAGCTTTCACTACCTATCTTGTAAATTGCCTAGCTGCTTTTGCCATGGTTATGAATTCTTATCTCTGAAAACCATCATTGTTACTATTAGTGTAGCTAGAAAATTTTTAAGTCTCTTGAAGTATTTCCTCGACCCAGAGAAACCTTCAGTTACATAATCAAATATTTCCATACACAGTGTCTTCTGATTCTCTGGAATAAAACATTCAGACAAAGTATCCTTTCAGTGAAGTTTGCGGTTTTTTCAACTACTAATTACCAAATGCCAGAATTAATTTTTCTCAGATAATTATTCCTTTAGCATAGTTGAAAATCCAGGCCTTTAGCTCATTCATTAAAATGCAATCATAATTTCACCACTAGTTTTTCACTGGCACTAATGGCATGTGTTATCATGCGTCACTAATTTCCATGAAGAACCATCTTATACTGTTTATTGGCATTTTTATTTATGTATTTTTTTGTTACAGGCTTGTGAGGAACACGTTTTGTTTGTTTCTTTGTTTGTCATAAAGCAACCCAGATCAAATGACTTTTGTTTCTCTCCTTAAAGATTAATTAAGCTGTGGTATTACTATATAATGTTGAGCCGCTAATAAATATTTTTGCTCACCATTGTGTAATTTCTATTATAATTTAATAAACATATAGCTGGCTGAGAATAATAGTTAATTTACTAAAGACTGTAATTATCAATATAAAATTTAAAGTATTTTAAACTCTAATTTTAAAATATTCAGAGATGCTGTGAAGTTTTCTTCTTTGATGAGTTGATTTTGTTACCTGTTACTGCTTATTAATTTAAAAAAATCAGTCAATTAACCTACTGACCTACCTACCTCTGTTATATTTTCTTTGTTAAATGTTTTATGATAGTAGTGTTACAGTATATACATTAATATTTATTAAAATAGCAGTTAGGAAAAAAGGTCTATGTCTCACTTAAGCTATTAAAATAAAAGAATCCAAGACTTTGTGCTTTTATATTAGAAAACCATCTCTGGTTTCACAAAGTAAATATGTAGAATTAAACCAGTAGCTCAGAGTTTTGATCTGAATGCATAATGTATCAAAAGTTCTTATAAAATTGGGTCTCCTCTGTGGACATTGACTCCTTTTGGGTTTGTTTGTTTGTTTTGTTTTATTTTATTGACAGAGAGAGAGAGGGAGAGAGAGGTGTGGAGAGAGGAAGATGACATAAAATTGGGTAGATAGGAAAAATACAAGATTGTGAGAGTATCTGAGAAGAGTTGAGAGAGCGAAAGAATATGATCAAAATATAGTGTATGAAACTCTCAAGAAATAAATAAAATATTATAGAAAATGTTCACATATACTCATTGACTGAAATACTTGTTTCGATGAAAAATTATTCATTGGCATACATGACAACATTCCATCAGAATTATGCATTCTTCTTAAAGGGTATAACCCTTTATTGCAAAGCATGTTACTTATCTCTGTTTGTGTGAAACAGCAGTGACATGCAGAGCCTGATTAGCTGAAATCACAGCTGTGTTTGCCTAAGGGAAGTAACAGTAACCTAGTTTGCTACATAAAGGTGATAGCCAGAATTCAAATCATTTCCAATACAAGGAAAGCCACAACCATTCCAATTCTTGTAGTTCTGTGATTTAACTCAACCTAGTAAAAAGAAAACACAGAGATTGTGTTTATAGATGTCTCTTGTCTATGTAAGTGCCTTCTTTGGAAACTGGTTTACCTCTTCCCTTCTGGGCACCAGCTACCATGCACCAAAATGCAGGCAGCACACTCGGGAAGCATGTGAGGATTTTTCTAGCATCAGGCAGCAGCACATGGGTACACAAGGAGGGGTAGTTTTCAGGAAGAGAACACACATTTGATTTGACATTTTCAGACTGAACTTGAAGCAGCTTCCCTGGCTTTGTTCCATTTTTCATCCCACCAAACTTTCCCTCCTACTCATCAAATAATTACGACATTCTTCATCATAAAATACAGACAGATGGATTCTTGTGTCATTATTTATAACCCAATTGAAGAGATATTTTTTCCTGCCCTTTCCCAATTCATACTTCCACAAAGTCAACATTTATTCTTAAATTTACAAATTTTGCTTAATTAAGAAGGCAATTTAAGCCAGAACATTTCTTTTGCACAGTTATAGCAGAAATACAATTTTAAATGTTAGTACTTCACTTGCTAAGCATATATCTAGAGATTATTGGTATGATTTCTAGTGACTTCACCATTTTTGCTGAAAAGTAATTTTGCTTCTCTGCCATATGCACATTGTGATGTATGCTCATTTGTACATGTCTATGTGCTTGGGTTTGCATGTATGTAAAGAGGCTGGAGGTCAATATCAGTTTCCTTTCTCTTTCATCTTCCAACTCATTCTTTGAGACAGGATCTCTCATTGAACATGGCTAAACTGGCTATCCAAATGAGCCACAGTCATCTTCCTGTCTCCAGTCCCAATCGCTGGGCTTATCACTCAGTCATCACTCATTATTCTTGGTTTTTATGTGGGTGCTGAGTATCCGGACACAGGTCCTCATGACTGCACAGGTGCTTATTCACAAACCCACCACTCCTTACTCACTAATTCCAGCCTCTTGAGTTATATCTGAATTGAACTGTTTTTCATTTATCTTTGAAAAATGATTAAAGTATGTAAAAGGGACTTCATCTTAAAAGGTCATCCCTTAAGTGTAGTTGTGAAAATTTCTTGAGAATGATCTGTGAGTGCAGGTTTCACTTTCTCTGTGAGTATGCCAGAAACTCTTTGTTTATTAAGACGCAGAACTAAAATCAGATGTCTTTAAACTGCTCCATCAATATTGGAATACACTCACCTCTGAGGGTTATTTTTAACTTAAAAGAAATTTTATAAACTTAAAGGATTGAAAAACAACAAATTAAAAGCTACAAAGCAAGCTTTATTAGCTACATACGAAACATGTAATAAAATGGCAGGCACAAAGGTCACCTTATTGTTGATCTGTAAGAAAGTATTTTGCCAAATTGCATTTTTGCATCATATGTATTCATTCATGAACTCTCTTGGATCCTGTGGAAGTGGAGCATATCTTCATGGATCGTGGTAATTGATTTGACATTGTTAACTCGCCACACAAGTGTTTCGGTACTGAGTCCTACTGCGATTAGCTGTGTTTGGTAGTCATTCTACTCCAATTTTATTGCAAATTATAGAAATGTCTTAGTAGAAAAGGAGGCTGGCAAATATGCAAGTGAGTGAAATAGCCTTGCTGCTTCCCTTTCATTAATATCTCGACTTTAGTCTATCTTCCTTCTATCATTCCAATCTGAAAAGTTATCTTATAGTAAAGTACAGACTGCAAACCCAGAAAGACTGACGTTAACCAACCAATGTGCGACTTTTCAGGCAGAAAAATGAAGTGCTACTTATTACATATTTGTTTTCCCAGTACATAACATTTGATATTGGAGAAGTAAATTCTGGGAAAGCAGTGGCAACAGCAAAAACAACAGAACAAAACAAAACACACACACACACACACACACACACACACACACACAAACAAATTTGATTTGGACAACTTATACTCAGAGAGAAAATTAGTACACTTTATTTTTGGCAGATTATTCATCAAAATGAGGTGCACGTGGTATGTTAAAAAATGACACAGCAAGAAGGTCACAACTGTCAGTTCACAGAGGAAGCATTACTCCTTCTGATGTGATATATAATGAAAGGGTCTCAGGGCCATGACGGAGCCTGAAGATAGGAAGGAGTGCATCAGAAAGAACAATAGAATGTCTGATGCTCTAAGCACGATGAAACTGGGACTGGAAAGGGAGACTTCCCTTAAAACCTGGAGAGGAGCGTCATCAAGACTAAGGGTAAGAGGTCCAGGAATGGTGGCAAACACCTTTATTCCCTGCCCAAGGGGGACTAATGAAGGTGAACTGAGGCCAGCCTGGTCTAAATATTGAGCTCCAGGGCAGCCAACGTTAAATAGGAAGACCCTTCCTGAAAAGAAAGTTACATGTGCATGAGGAGGACAATGCTCGCCAGGAAGCCCTCATGAGGGACTGAGTAGGGAAAGGCTAGAAAAGAGTCTTCACAATTGGCCTTTATGTCAGGATCAGAATCCCCAAAGGAGTCTCAGACCAATCTCTAGATTAAAGACAGGGTCTGGCTTTTATAAACATTTTTATTGGATATTTTATTTACATTTCAAATGTTATCCCCTTTCCCTCTTCTGCCCTTCCTGAAACCCTCTATCCCTTCTTCCCCCTGCTTTTATGAAGGTGTTCCTCCACCCACTCACACGCTCCTGCCTTCCTGCCTTCAATTCCCCTACTCTGGGGCATTTATCGAGACTTCATAGGACCAAGGACCTCTCCTTCCATTGATGCATGACAAGGCCATCCTTTGCTACATATGCAGCTGGAGCCATGTGCACTCCTTTGCTGGTGGCTTAGTCCCTGGGAGCTCTGGGGGTCTGGTTGGTTGATACTGTTGTTCTTCCTATGGGGTTGCAAACCCCTTCAGCTCTTTCAGTCCTTTCTCTAACTCCTCCATTGGAGACTCCGAGTTCAGTCCAATGTTTGGCTGGGAGCATCCACCTCTGTATTTGTAAGGCTCTGGCACAGCCTCTCAGGTGACAGCTGTATCAGGCTCCTTTCAACAAACAATTCTGGCATCCACAATAGTGTCAGTACTCAGTGACTTTATACGGGATGAATCCCCAGGTGTAACAGTCTCTGGAAGGCCTTTCCTTCAGTCTCGGCTCCACACTTTGTCTCCATAATTGCTTCCATGAGAATTTGTTCCCCTTTCTTAGAAGGACTGAAGCATCCACACTTTGGTTTTCCTTCTTCTAGAGCTTCATGTGGTCTTTGAATTGTATCTTGGGTATTCCGAACTTCTGGGCTAATATCCACTTATCAGTGAGTGCACACCATGTGTGTTCTTTTGTGATTGACTGGGTTACCCCACTCAGGATAAAACTTTTTAACAGTGAAAAAATGTTTCATATCACATAAATTTCACCATAGATGGAAAACTAAGTCACACAGGCATTGCTTAACATCCCAGACAGAGCTGTAGGGAGGCTTGGGCAGACTCAGGCTATGTGATTAGCTCTGAAAATGTAGGCAGTGTTTTAATACTATACAGGTATTTACTTCAGATTTTCTTTAAATGAACTATTATCTAGTATCATATAGTATAAAATTCAGTTGACTAAAAGGTGGAAAATGTTGGTTTGGGCTCTGGTTTCACTGAACTAGCCCCTAGTTGTGTCACTGAACACGTTTGGGCCTCACCTTTATAATTTAAAGAAAACAAACTACAACAGGGTGTTGGTGGCTTCTGCTGAACTCACAGTTAAACCACAGGGAATTACTGCGAACTCAAGGGTTAAAGGTCAGACTTGGCTACCCAATGAATTCTAGGATTATCTGGGATACAGTGTGAAACAGCAGCTCAAAGCAAACCAAAACAAGCAAACAAAAATGGAAACAAAACTAATAGCATATCTCTTATGTTTAATGATTCCTTTTCTAGTATATTTTTTAAGTTCTCCTGGGGATTCAGATGCATACACACACACACACACACACACACACATTTACCCCTTGCAAATAAGAAGGTTTTGTTTGTTTGTTTGTTTGTCTCTGTAATTGGGCAGATTTGAAGACCGCCAACTTTCCTGGTGCTTTCTGAAGCTTTTTATTTACATTCATTTTGCCGGGCAGAATCTTGGCAATACAGTTCGATTGAGTGGCTAACTCAGTGTTGAGTAGACAAAAATGGGGAAGACAGAAGCAAGACTGACCGTTGGACTCTGGATCCACAGTTAAACCACATCCTTTATCACTCTACTGAATTTGAAAGTCTCAGCGCCGTTAATGTCACAAGACTCTATCATTCTTAATTCTTAATTCTTATTCTTAATTCTGTGTTCAAATAAAGTCTGTGTGCTGATTTCTGACTACAAGATGTCATTTCATCTCTCCCCAAATACCTTTCAACTCTCTACTTTCTTAACACTCAAAGGACTTAGCTACCCAGGAGTTCTAGGAAGACACTGGACCCTGCACAGGGCAGGCTTCTGGAGGAAACCCCGCCACTCACCATTGTACACAAGCAGTGGTGCCTCTGGATTTCAAAGCTCTGACCATTCACAGAGCTGTGCAGTAGACTCCTCAGTAATCATATTTTCTCACATTTGCAGTGCCTCATATCCCTTCACAGGCAAATGTTTCACCCATGTCTATAAACAGAACCTTTAGAGAATGTGGAGAAGATGAAAAGTCACATCTTTCCCTTCCTCATCCAGTCTCTCCCAGTCATCACCTTTATCTGATTTAGACCACAGCCTTCTTTCTGTCCCAAGGCCAATTGCATAGCCTATTCCAGCTCAATGAGAAGGAGTCTAATAATATCAATGTGGAAGATGTTTGGTCTTTCTGTTTCTATTGCCATTTTCATTATCATTCCCAAGGTTATCTCTGTGAGACCCTCTACTCTCTTTTCTCATACCCTCTACCTCAAAAGAGACTCAGCCCCCTCTTTACATTTCCATGCTTCTTCTCTCATTGTTCCATTAGAATCAGCATGGAGAAGAAAGTTGTATCAATGCAGCCTTCAGGAGTTTCATACCAGGGTGAAGAAAGCAGTGTTTTGGCTGGAGAGATGACTTGGCAGTTAAGATCACTGGCTGCTCTTTCAGAGGCCCACGGTTCAGTTCCTAGCACACACATGCTAGCTCAAAACTGTCTGTAACTCTAGTTCCAGGAGATCTGGTGCCCTCTGACAGGCATAAATACAGGCAGCACACTAACACACACACACACACACACAAAATAAACACATTGTTTTTTAAAAGAAAAGAAAAGGAAAGGAACTTATTGACAGATCTGTTAACACATGCCTGTAATCTAAGCATCCTGGAGCAGAGGCAGGAGGATATCTAGTCGAAGATTAACCCTGTCTCAAACTCAGACTTCGATCTTAGGCAAATTTATCATTTCATAACTTATTTGGCTATGTTTTATATTTACTTGAGATTCTGTTTCCCCTCTGTAAAATAGGTACTAGAAAAAGCTTACCTCAGACTTGACAGACCATTAAATTAGACAGTCCATAGAAAGGCCTTCCTTCAAGCCTAGAGCACAGGGAATCTTTAATGAAAGTTTTTCCCATTGTTAGTGCTCTGTATTCTATTTAATTAGTAAAATAATATCCTAAATTAAGTTTGGAAAATGAATGCCTAAATAAAAACAATGTAGAATGAAATTCAGAGATGTTCTAGCTTTGAGATGTTCAAGCTGAGGTAATGTAAATTAAAAGATTCAACATTGCTTTTAAGTTTATTCCATGATTGATATTAGTTTAATAAATAGGAAGAAAGCTAAGCTTGTTTGTGGTCTCTGTGCATTTCCACCACCCAGCATCGACCCCTTGGGAGACTCTTTATCCTTCTTCCAAGACTGTGGCTTTGTTTATCTTCACTGAATTAGAGTGAGCACACCCAGCGCTTTTCATTGGACCCATCTGAGGTTCCTGGCCTGGAGGGGCCCTGCAGAAGAAAAGCTGGTGTCAGCATATTTAGGGCACATCAGAGAACAACTGAGCACTGTGCAATTACTGCTCTCATTAGATACTTTTTAAACCTTTGAGTGCTTGCCAGTGGCAAAGGTGGCAAGCTTCAAGGAGTAGATTGGAAACATTTTCTATTATCTCTGTGATACAAGGAAAACTTTCTTTATTGTTCTTTCTTCTTTTAATCACTTTCTGCTGGAATCTCTTTGTCAATAGTTGTCAGTCTATAGTCAGTATTAGGAGTCCATAGGAGATAAAATGACAGAGATTAACAAACATTTCTTTAAGCAATAAACTGTAAACCACAACATAAAAGCAGTGCTCTGTTTAAGTCTGTATAATTTATCCTGTGAATTTTTATAGATGATGTCATTTGGATATATATTCATATATGCTCTCATATTATGAATAAAGATATTTTCTAAAGCCCATGTTATACTTAAGTAAAATTTAAGGTTAGAAAGTGTAAATTAATGTTTCAAATCCACTTCTTAGTAAGTAGCTTTGTGAGGGTTATTTACAATGTATTGTTGGCTTTGTCCTTTTCCACCTCTAAGTCACATGCAATATGAGTTTATAATAAATTTATAGATTGAAGAGGTGAAAAAAATATTATAAATATGTTGGTGAGGCTGAATGGCAGAAATATGACAGATGTTATTTTTCCATAAACAACTTTAAAAGAACACATTTAGATAGTTGTGTGCTACAAAGTGACTGTGTTAGTCTTAGTAATTATTACCTGCAGAAAATCAGAGAAAGAACAAAAGAACTGCAATAAAATAGTTCTGTTACTCATTGTCTACCTGGACACTCCAGAATTCACTGGTTGGCTATATATTTATAATCCTGTTCTGGAATCTGTAATTCTCTAACTCAGACCAGCTGCCACTCAGATGAAAAGAATGTCCAAATACACACAAAGTTCTTTCAAAGACCATCTCATACCCTTCATGCAAATGGCTTAAAATGATTGTTATTCTTATAGCTTTTATTCTGTGCTTGCTGTCATTGTATGTTTTGCTGATAAATAGAAATTGTATAATTATGTGTGGTTTTGATATATGATGCAGTATTTCAGCTTAGGTGTTCATATGACTGAATAAGACTAATATATCCATTGTGGATACCATTTCCTTGTGGTTATAACAGTTAGAATCTATTTTCTTAAAACATGATGCATATATTATTATCTTCACCTAATTGTATACACAATCTTGTGAATTTGTTCCCCCATTAAAGCTAAAATGTTGCATCCTGTGACCTACATCTCTGTCAACATTCGCTCATCTCCTCAGGCCTTTGTATCTACAGCCTACTATTTTCTTCTATGAGTCTGTAGGGTTTTTAGCATTAGTATTTTTATTTACTCCTTGAGAATTCTGTACAGCATATTTTGATCATATTCTTCCTCTTTCCATTTTCCTGTCCTTAATACCTTCCCAGACCCTCTAATATTTTTGACCCCCATATTTAAAAGTAACCAATCAAGTCCAATTTGAGCTATACATATGCACATAGGTATGGAGACATGCATTGGACCATGAACTACCAGGGCCATACTGTCAAAGAAAACTGGTACTCTGTCTCACCATAAACTATCAGTAGTACCTCAGTTGCAAGGGGGGGAGTGTTGTGAGCAGTCTCTGCTTCATGTTATCATATTGACTGGTTTGACCCTGTGCAGGTTGTGAGTTAATAAATACAACAATTCTGTGTCCAGATGACACTTTTTTTTTTCCATTCTGGTCTTTACTGTGCTTTCACAATCTTTTTTTTTATTATTATTAAATTGGATATTTTATTTATTTACATTTCAAATGTTATCCACTTTCCCAGTTTCCTCTCAACAAACCTCCTATCCCATCTCCCATCCTGCTGTTTCTATGAGGGTGGCCCCCCTCACCTCCTTGGCATTCCCCTACACTGGGGCATCGAGCCTTCACAGGTCCAAAGGCCTCTCATCCCCTTGATGCTTGATAAGGTCATCCTCTGCTACATATCCAGATGGAGCCTTGCAAACCCCTTCAGCTCCTTCAGTCCTTTTCCTAACTCCTCCACTGGGGAACCCTATGCTCAGTCCAATGGTTGACTACACGCATTTGCCTTTATATTTGTCAGGCTCTGGCAGAGCCTCTCAGGAGACAGCTATAACAGGCTCTAAGCATGCACTTCTTGGCATCAAAAATAGTGTCTGCATTTGGATTATATATATATATGGGATGAATTCCCAGGTGGGACAGTCTCTGGATGGTCTTTCCTTCAGTCTCTACTCCATACTTTGTCCCCATATTTCCTTTAGAAGGAGCCCTTTCTGGGTTAAAAATTTGGAGATGAGTGTGTAGCCCCATCCCCCAACAGGGGACATTGTCTAACCTCTGCATATGGTCTTTACAGGTTCTCCCTCCCCTCTGATGGGCATTTCAGTTAATCTCATCCCCTTTGTGTCCTGGGAGCCTCTCACTTTCTTGGCATCTTGGACTTTCTGGTTGCTACCCTCAGTTCCTCATCCCACGTTGCTACATAACTCTGTTCTAATTCCTGACCCTATGTCTATCATTGCATCTCCTCCCATACCTGATCCTGACCCCTTATTTCCTTCTCCTCCTTTCTTCCTCCCAAGTCTCTCCCATCCTCTACCTCCTATGAGTATTTTGTTTCTCCTTCTAAGAAGGATTGAAGCAGCCACACTTTGGTATTTCTTCTTCTTGGAGTTAATATGGTCTGTGAATTATATCATGGTTATTCCAAGTTTTTTGCCTTATCAGTGAGTACATATTTTTGTGTGTGTGTGTGATTGGGTTACCTGTGAGGACTCAGGATGATTTTTTCTAGATACAACCATTTGCCTAAGAAAAACAATGAAGTCATTGTTTTTAAAAGCAGAGTAGTACTCCATTGTATAAATGTACCACATTTTCTATATCCATTCTTCTACTGAGGGACATCTGGGTTCTTACCAGATTCTGGCTATTATATATAAGGCTGCCATGAACATAGTGGAGCATGTGTCCTTATCAGAAGTTGGAGCATCTTTTGGGTATATGTCCAGGAGTGGCATATCTGAGCCCTCAGGTAGTACTATGTCCAATTTTCTGAGGAATAACCAGACTGATTTCCAGAATGGTTGTACCAGCTTGCAATCCCACCAGCAATGAAGGAATGTTCCTCTTTCTCCACAACCTCACCAGCATCTGCTGTCACCTGAGTTTTTGATCTTAGTCATTCTGATTGGTGTGAGATGGAATCTCAGGGTTATATTGAATTGCATTTCTCTGATGACTAAGGATGTTGAACATTTCTTTAGGTGCTTCTCAGCTATTCAATATTTCTCAGTTGAAAATTCTTTGTTTAGCTATGTACCCCATTTGTAATAGGGTCCTCTGGAGTCTAACTTCTTTGTATATATTGGGTACTATCCCTCTATCAAATGTAGAATTGGTAACGATCTTCTCCCAATCTCTTTGTTACTTGCTGTTTTGTCCTATTGACAGTGTTCTTTGCCTTATAGAAGCTTTTCAACTTTATGAGGTCTCATTTATTTATTGTTGATCTTAGACCATAAGCCATTGGTGTTCTGTTCAGGAAATTTTCCCCTTAGGTTCCATAAAAGTCTTTGAACCTCAAGGGAAAAGATAATATCAATAATGTCTTAATGGTTGCTCAGATCTTCACTGACACTATTCTCTCTCTGCCCTTCAAAGAGTTGTGAGTTTCTGCCTTAACTACAACCCATTGCTCAAAGAAATTCCTTGATATTTAAGACCTGCACTAATGTATGGGTCTAGATACACAAAATTAGAGGACAGTTTCATATTTGGTGCCTATGCCCTGGATTGCTTGCTGCCCAACCCTACTTACCCTTGGGGGTTAGAGGTGAGGTATATAGAATCAATGGCACAGACTCCTGAAGCAGGTGAGAACTGCACAGCAAGCTCCTATGAACACTACTGCAAGCCTCTTTAATATTCCTCCAGGACTTAGTTCCTGGGAGCTCTGGGGGGTCTGGTTAGTTGATATTGTTGTTCTTCCTATGGGGTTGCAATTCCCTTCAGCTCCTTCAGTCCTTCCCCTAATTCTTCCATGGGGTCCCTGAGTTCAGTCTGATGGTTGGCTGTGAGTATCTGCATCTGTATTAGTCAGGTGCTAGCAGAGCCTCTCAAAGAACAGATATACCAGGCTCCTGTCAGCAAGCATTTCTTGGCATCAGCAATAGTGTTTGGGTTGATTTCTGTAGATGAGATAGATCACAAGGTACGGCAATCTCTGCATGGCGTTTTCTTCAGTCTCTGTTCCATTTTTGTTCATGCATTTCCTCTAGAGAAGAACAATTCTGGGTTAAAATTTTTGAGATGGGTGGGTGGCCCTGGCCCTCAACTGGGGGGTGGGTTGTTCCCATCTACTGTACATGGTCTTTACAGGTTTAATCTCCCTGTTGTTGGGTATTTTGACTAATATCATCCCCATTGGGTCCTGGGAACCTTTAGATTCCTTGGATTCTGGTATTTTCTAGTGGTTCCTCCCATCTCCCATCCCCCACTAATAGATACATATTTCTGTTCATTTTCCTGACTCTCTGGACTTCTCTCCTGTCTCTTACCATACTAGATCCTGTCCCCATTTTTCCTCTCTTTCTCCCAGGTTCCTCCCTAAACCACCAATCAGAGTATACATGGGTGGGTCCATGGCTTTGGCTATATATGTAGCAGATTGCTTTATCTGGCATCAATGAGAGGTTAGGTCCTTAGTCCTGTGGAGGCTTGATGGCCTAGTGTAGGGGGATGCTAGAGCAGTGAGGCAGGAGTGTGTTGGTGGGTGGGGGAGCACCCTCTAAGAGGCAAAGGGGGGTTTCTGGAAGGGAGACTGGGAAGAAGATCAATATTTGAAATGTAGATAGATAGATAGATAGATAGATAGATAGATAGATAGATAGATAGATAATCCTGAGGGGCTCCCTTTATACCAACTACCTGTGTCTCCTTGGTCCCAAGCCAGTTCCAGATTGGCTGGCATCATCTGCATCACCAATCCTTGGTCTCTCAGGTAGTCTTCAATTAGGTCCTCCTGCAGAAGTTGTCATTGTGGCTTGGCTGAGCAGATCCCCCCCACCCCCTGTTTATTCAGAGGTGGCCATTATTGTTCCTTTTACACATACTATGTGTATTCAATTGGTAGAATAATAATAGTGGATTTACCCACAGGCCCTGTGGATTACCTATGGGTTTGGGGACTGGTGGAGAAGGCCTTAAATCCAATCAGAAAGCTGGTGGTTACTACCATAGCATTTGTGCCCTATAACTCCAATATGCTCATTTTGCCAGGCCAGTGAATAATGGGGCGGTGGGGTTAGGGGTTACATTGGGAGAAGGATGGCAGGAAGAGGCAGAAGAAGAGGTGGGAGTGAGGATATATGACAGTGTATGAAAAAGGCATCTAGAAACCTATCATTTTATAAGCTTCCTAATGTATATGTTGTTGCCTGAAATATTTTAATTGCTGTAACACCACACAGAGACTAAGGCTCTTCTGAGAAGTCATAAGTTTCCAACTAAAAGCCCAGTGACAGATATTAGAGAGTTCACCTTGAGTTTTTGTTAGAGGTCTCCCAGAGACCTGCAAAACAATATAAGCTATTGTTCTTACCCTTGGTTGATGGTAAGGCACAATTGGTGAAGTTACCATACACTTTTGTCACAGTACATGGAAAAATAAAGTTGGTATTGACAGTAAGTTCCTTTCTTACTGGCTAGATTTTACTATACCAGTAGGTTCTATAGAGGTTGTTGGGGCAGGGTGGGTGTTATCAATTTCTTATATGTCTGTGAACCCTATGAACTACAACAATGAATTCAGTGTTTAAATTACACTTATAAGTGAGATAGAGTAATTATTTGTCTTCCAGTTCCAGGTTTATTTAACTTAGTATAATTTCCTCCAACTTTATCTACACTTTAATGCATAATTCTTATTATATTCCTTTTTCTACAAAGCTGGATGGTGACCCACTGAGTATACATAAACTTTTTCTATCCATCTGTCCTCTTTCCTGAAGTCACTGTGCAAGCAGTTTGCACACTTGCCCATTTCCACTAGGAATGCCTTCAGCAGCCATTTTTTAATACTTGAGGCTAACTACCTCTGTATCAGTCTCCCTGGAAAAAGCAAGAGACCTGAAATGTACTGGCCTTCACCATTGATTAAGACCTTTATTTTCACACTTTCAGGTAAACAAGGATGAGTTTATTAATCACTGTAAAATCATTTCAAGAATACTTGTCTCTCTGTACACTAGAGATAACAATATTATCTGATGACCTAGTTGCAGTGGTTGATGGAGAGGAATTTATATCTTTTTCTGCCTTCACTTCTCCAACAACAGACAACAGAGCAGAGGCCAAATCATGTGGCAACACAGAGGTAAGTAAAATCTATCATGATTCTTCTTTGTTTTCTTCTTCTCCTTGTTGTTGTTGTTGTTGTTGTTGTTATTTTTATTATTATATCTGGTGACAACCCATAATATAGAGCCTACTCATCATCTCCTGTTTCGTTCATGCTTATTCGCACAGACTTCTAAGATTCTCCCCCTCATCTGATGACATGAAGTTCCTGTTCTGCTGTTTCCTGGTAACCAAGAAACCCAATCTGAAAGTCCCTTTTAAGAGCTAATAAACTGTTCTTTTTTTTTTTTTAACTTTTATTGCATTATGATGAGAAAAGTTACATGATTTCAATTTATCTGAATTTGTTAACATTTAAGTACATATTTTAAGTTAATAGAATTTAATCACATCTTGTTTCCCTTTTGTACCCCCACTCCTCCCAGAGACCCCCTTCAATACTTACAATATCTTTTTTATCATATTCTTTGAAATTTATAAAATATTATAACAATAAAAATGAGTATTATAAAAGTTGTTTGATATAAAACAACAGTCAATTTAACAGTCTTATGTAGATTCTCATCTACAGCAATAGTGAAAATATATTTTTCTCAATATAAATTTTAAATAACTCCAAACATATTAACTGTATACTTCAAAACTACTAGTATTTTCCTAAATGAACATAAATATATAAAGTCTTTTTGTTTGTTTTGTATTTAGTAGAGTTTAAAATCTTGGCTCTTACTGTGATACAAGCCCAAAATAAGAAAAATTTTTAGACATTGGATTTCATTGTAATAAGACTGTACCTCAATGACGCTCACATCACCAAAGGATTTTACCTCCATATGAAGAATTTTTAGACATTGGATTTCATTGTAATAAGGCTGTACTTCAATGATGCTCACATCACCAAAGGATTTTACCTCCATCTTAGCTAAGCTGAACGTTGATAGTTCTGCTGCACCAAGAAATGAATTGTAGGCTCGATTTTTGGATACAGACTTCCAGTTATGGTCAAAGCTATTTGACTTAAGTGAGTGACTTTATTCACAGCTCACAGAGAACAGGTTACATTCATTAAAGAAATGGTGTAGGTATTAAGATGGTCTATCTATAAAGTCATTCACCAACTGTTTCAATGAACAATAGTTCTGCTTGAAGGGTGGCACAGACATTAGATGAGGGTAAGAATTTGGTTCATTTGCTGTGATAATTTGGAAAGGCATTTATCTCAGAGAAAGAGTAACTTATAAAGTCCTCTTCTTCAAACTTGATACAAGAGTTACAATCTCAAGGAAAGCATTCAGTCTCACTCTTTGTTGTTCTCTTATAAGCAACCTCCCTAGTTAATCATCTATGTTTCTTTTGGGTATATAAATAATTTTGAAATATATAAGCTGTTCTGAAAACCATAGCATAGTGTAAAGACATGAAATAAAGAATACTACTAATAGAGAGACTGAGATAGGAGAAGCAAGATTTCAAGACCCTTATGTTGTACACAGCAAGACACTGTCACAAACAAGCTGAAAGTATATATAGATTACAATATTGGACCTATTCCTCCAATTACCAAATTAGAGAGATCATTGGATGACAATCAAATTTCTAATTCTTCATATTTTTGGATTAAAATTGCATATGTTGGTAATATTAATTTTCATATTAAGATATTAAGAAAAGATCATTGTCACTTCCTGTTGTTTTTGTTGTAAGAGATGGAATTAGATTTGTGTGGATTTGTTGAAAGATTACTTTCTTGCTTCTTCTAGGGTATAGTTTTGTTCCTTATGTTGATTACCCTTTATAGAGCTGGATTTGTGTAAATTATAGAAAGATATTGTGTAAATTTTGTTTTGTCATGGAATATCTTGTTTTTTCCATCTATGGTAATTGAGAGTTTTGCTGGGTATAGTAGCCTGGGCTGGCATTTGTGTTCTGTATGACCCTGTATGCCTAGGATCTTTTACCTTTCATAGTCTCTGGTGAGAAATCTGCTGTAATTCTGATAGGCCTGCCTTTATATGTTACTTGCCTTTTTTTCCCTATTGCTTTTAAAATTCTTTCTTTGTTTAGTGTATTTGATGGTTTTATTATTATGTGATGGGAGGAATTTCTTTTCTTGTCCTGTCTATTTGGAGTTCTGTAGGCTTCTTGTATGTTTATGGGCATCTCTTTCTTAAGGTTTTGTTTTGTGTTGTTTTGTTTTGTTTCTGAGTAAACAAATATTAAGAAATTTTAAGTCAGTCTAGCAGTTAACTCTGACTGCTACAGGCACAATCTGCCAGGTAGGCTTGTCTACTGATACAATAGTGGCAGGACCATCAAAGTTCCTTTCCTATTGCTGTGATAAACACAATCACTACAATCATCTTAGAGAGAAGTATTGATTTCATCTTACAGCTTATTGACCAGAAAAATCAAGGCAGGAACCTGGAGACAGAAGCTGAAGAAGAGAAGCAGCTGCTATGGAGTAACACCTCTTACTGACTTGCTCCCAACAGCTTGCTCAGTTGACTTTCTTAAACCACACAGGACTACCTGTCCAGGGGTAGCAAAATTTCCAGTGGACTTGGCCCTTTACATCAGTCATTACTAATAATATTTTTAAAATGTTCAATGGATGTATCTACAGACAATCTGATGGAGTTACATTTTTTTTTCTAATTGAGGTTCAAATTCCCTGATGAGTTTAGTTTGTGACAAGTTATAAAAACAATAACCATTATGTGGGTAACCAGTCACTTTATTATTGGATTGAGTACTGCTCTTCAGGAAGGAATTCACTCTTGCTACTATAAGCTTGGACATGAATTATGGCTCAAGATGGAGGTCATAGGCCCTGGAAGAGAATCTATTCCATTGTTCTGATAAATGGCTATCATGCCAAATTGTCTTCTAAAAACTTATGTTTGCATACTTTAATTAGTCCTGCTTTCAACTTTAAACACAGAAGTTTCATTCTACTATGGGCAACAATTAGAGTGGGGACTCATAACTGGCCAAAGTGCTAAGAATAAATTCCAAATGAGTGTCAATCTTAGAATGAGACATCTACATAAACCCCCTTGCCAAGGCACAAGAGACATCATGGAAAATGGGATACAAAGAATGTTCAGAGACAGATGATGTGGAGAAGTTCAATAAAAATTGTCTTCCGGAAACTAAGTGGCTCTTGCATGCATGAGCTCACTACAACTAGGGTTAGTCACATGAAACCTGAACAAGATCAAGTCAACAAGATAAATCAATATTACAGTAGTTTCAGTGTGTTGCGGAGAATCAAAGGGAGGGTGGGGAGGTGGGAGGAAGTGCTGGGACATGCCTAGTAAGCATGAAATGAGGGAATAGAGAGAATATGATCAAGATATATTAAAAAAATTGTCAGAATAAATACAACTTTTTTAAAGACAAAACAAAATTTAAAAGAAATGCTGTGTAACTTTTGCAGAATTGAGTAATGAGGCACTCTGATTACCAGGGGAAAAGTCAAGCTAGACACATCTTGGAAATATGAATATAATAGAATCTCCCTATTATTAATAATCCATTTTAAGCCTAATATACACTTTACTTGAATGACTCAGAAAGAAATTCAAGATCACAGCACCCTCAGGGACAGCATGGCTTATTATGGAAAAATATGCAGAAGTGTCTGTTAATAGAGATTTCTGATTATCTGAGAAATAGACTTTACATTTAACTATAAAATCTGTTCATGGAAAGTGCTTTGTAAGAAGAATTCTATGCACCATTCCAGAGAAAAATAACAGAAATAAATGACCAAAGGTCATTTTCTTGAACTCCAGAAAATTTACAATAGAATATATTAAGACTCTATTTTCTAATTTCAAAACTATATTCTTGTTTCTGCCGATGCCAGAAACTTTATCTCTGCTTTCTTCTGCTTCAGGCCAACAAGACACAAAGCTGAGAGAGAAAGAGTAAACACAGCAAAACCACAAGCCTTGGGATAAAATTAATGGACCTTCTGCACTCATTAGTTTTGCAGCCAACAATTGCATATTTCCCTTCTGAGATTTCACATTGTGCACTCCTTAATCCAAACCAGTGACACAATGCTTGGCTAGTTGAGCTCTTATGAGAAGGAAGGTAGACAATTTAGGTGAAGCATACAGAAGTACTCACTGCACATGTTGCATACTCAGAAGATGCTCTCTGTTGTTGTCCATTTTAACTTTTAACAGTTATCTGCAGGTGAGATCCTATTTTCTCAGATTTTGTGAATAATTATAGTTATGATTGTTATGATATGTTATGTCACAATGAATTATCATTTGCTAATGGCTATTTTCCCACATGAGAAAACAAACAAACAACCCAAATTCTCTGGACTTTCTGTGTTCTCATGGGTCTAGGGGTGAAAGCTTCATGGATCAATGTAAGGCAGGGTAAATAAACACTGTGCAGACAAAGGTCGTACTAGCATGCTCTCACTGCCAGTCTGAATGTTCTATCTAATCATAGATTTGGTCACCTTTCCCATTTTTCCTTTGAGAGTTTTCAACTCTCACTTTCTGGGCTGCATAACCTTTGCAATCATTCTGGCCATTGAACAAGGCTACGAATATTTTTAAATGGCTTTGTGTTCCTGATAAACTTCATTTCCATTTCTTTACAACCAGCTCCTACACTTCTATATACCTGTTCCCCACTGGTCATCCTGAGTAACTCTATTATCTTCATCATGCTCCTATTAACACTCCAAATGTATTGGGAAAGCATTGCTACGATTGGACTTCAAAGGTGTTGGCTTTGAGTATTCTCTTCAGAACAGTGCTTAGTCAAATGCTAGATAGGTGTACAATATGGCTCAGCTACTGAAAGTATTTGCAACCCAGTCCTATGACCTTAGTTGGATCCCCAAGACCCATAGAATGAAAGAGAAAACTGATCATGCAAGTTGTATTCTTATCTACACACTCATGCCATTGCATGCTTGTGTGTACTCACAAGCAAATGTAAATGTGTGTGCACACACATACAAACACATATTAAATGTAATAAAAAATGGCTTTAAAAAAATTCAGTGGGATTAATTGCATTAACATCAAGGGTGCTTTAAATTAATTAAAAATACAGCTGAATTTACAAATAAATAACGAAGGCAATTCACACATAATACTTTGTAAAGCACAGACAGCATCATTGTTTAGAGTTTCTTAAACTAAAACTTTTAATTTCCTCTAAGTATATAGAGTATTATTTACCTTCAGCTTCTACAGAACTTTCCTTAGGCCTACTGTTTGGCTTGTCTCTTTATTCAGCACACTCTGTTCCACTTTTCATGTGATAAGCATTCATCCACTGGTTTCATATTATTTTGTACCTCTAGTGTTTTCTGAGACTCTAAGCCAATAAATTACATTTAATTGTGTTTTATTTTGAGGTTATAGTTATATTTCTCATTCCCTTACCTCTTTTCATATGTATATCAAGATGCATAATGATATTTGTGCAATAAGAGTGGAAAAAAGCCTTAAATGTAAGGGCAAATGGGGAGATGGATATAAGATGCTTTGAAGAGAGGAAAGGGAGGGGGCATTTCCATTTACATAATTGATAAACACTTCCCCAATCTATGCCCCCATGCATAAATGTATTATTTGTGCTAAAGCTTAAAAACCATAAAGAAAAGTGAAACCATTAATTTTCAGAAAATGGACAGAAGTGAAATTTTTTATGTTAAGTAAAATTTAAGACTCGGAAAAAAATATTGTGTTTTTTCTCATTTGTTTTAGAGTCTACTTTTTATATGTTCACACACAAGTGTCAATTTGACTCACCTTATAAAACACAATAGTTTCTTAAAGAAGATACCCAAAGAATATAACTTTAAATGTTAAAATATAACAACAGTAATAAAACATTAAGTAAAGGACGTAGACTAAGAAGAAAATGTATCATAAAGTATTAAAAAGTAAGGAAGCATATAATGGAGACATATGGAATAATTATGCTAGCAACTCAGAAAGTTTACTTTCTAATGAAGAGTAAATACAGACAGATAATGAGAAAAAGGGAGAAAAAAGGAAATTTCTCAGAACACAATATTTATATTTTCATTTAAAAACATTTAACCTCCAGGATTGAAATAACAAATAAGCCAGATGGGGGTAAATGGTGCCTTTAATCCCAGCACTTGGGAAGCAAATGCAGCCAGATCACTGTTCAAGACCACTCCTCCAAACAAGTTCTGCTACATCAAACTGCTCTAATGCCTACTGATCAATAGGGGTGAGTTGCCTAGTAGGTGGCAGTGTTATGACAAAGAAGTGGCTATTGTTGTGATTATAGGAAACCTGAACTGTGAATACTTGTAGGTTCATGTTCTGGGCCTTAAAATTTATAAATAATAGTTTTCTGAGAAAAGTATTGGTTTAAAGAATGATGGAAGATAAAGGTTCCTATAAAGATATAAACTATTTGATGAAATTTTACCTGCATGCAGTTAACTTTTAGTCCAGTTATTTTAGTTTATATCTCTTGAGAAATATGCAATTTATTTTATCAGATAAACTAAGTTTAATAAGTTTTGTATTGCTTGGAATGGTTTTACTGAGGACAGACAATGTATGCACCTTTAATTAACATATGTCAAACAAGGGTAATTTCAGAGTATCTGCTGTAGGAAAAAGCAGATTTTATTAAAACATTAATTATAGACATTTATTATAAGGCTGTATTACTTAGGAATATATGGAAGAAAATGAAAGACTGTGAAATTTGACAAAAAGTAAGTGAAAAATGTTTATTTGCAATGTTGATACATGAGACATGCACTACAATGTTTGTTAACTGATAATTGAAAAAAGGTTAAAATGTGAAGGTAGAAATAAGTTTGAAGAGATGTGCTTTCAGATTGTGGCCTTATTAATTACTTTTGTGTGTTAGGCCTCCAGAGAAAGGCACTATTGTGTGCTTTTATGAACTGTTTCTTGACCTTGCAGATGACTCATCGCACTGCTGTATCTTTCATGAATCAAGAATTAAAATATGCTGGAATTTTATTAAAGATAAAAGGAAGTCATTATATGTGAGAAAATAAAAATCACAAAATTGAGACTGATAAGTGCCTACATCACTGGAATTAACATTTACATAGGGCGTACATAAAATACTCAAAAATAATTTTGTATTTGTAAACTGTTAATTCTCTATACTACAACAGCAATACTCAGTATTAAAATGTGCTACTATACTTAATATGAAAACAAAAATATAGATTTTCTAGGGTTTTTAAAAATCATTTAAGCACAATAAGTATTAAAATATACTGTGTACCAGTGCAGAGTCAAAGAGATATCTTCATTCCAGTGTCCATTATATATTTATTTACTATAGTCAAGTTATGGAAACAATTCAAGTGCTCCATCAATATATGGCTAAAAGGAGGTGTCCCATGCCTGGCATGGCAATTTTGTTAGATTGCCTATGAACCTTAGGGGAAACATTATCATCCATATACTGTAACTCCATTTAAGTGTGAACATGAGTGTGTGTGTGTGTGTGTGAGAGAGAGAGAGAGAGAAAGTTGTGTATAATCATAAAATAATACACTTACCTGTAGCCTTTTACATGATTTCTAGTATCTCTCTAGGTCTCTCCTTCCTCCTGTTCCCTTGGTATAATCCCCTCTTCCCATCTACGGTTCACTCATTTTTTTCCATTACCTACTTCATACACCTGTGCGCTAACATTCTCCTTTCTAGATAGAGCTTCTTCTCCTCTGACCCTCACCCCAGTTCCATTCTGTTTTCTTGCCTTCTGCAATCATTGTTATATTCAAATCTTAATATTTGAAGCTAGGATACACAAATGAGAAGGGGCATGTGGTTGGTTGTCTTTCTATGTCTGGATTACTTCACTCAGTACATTTTTTTCCTGTTCCATCCATGATTTCATTTTTCAGATAAATAAAATTTCATAGTGAATATGGACTACTTATTTATTAATCCATGGATCAGTTGAAGGACCCTCAGGATGTTGATATATCCTCATTATTGTGACTAGAGCAGTAATGAACATAGACTAGATGCACCCAGGAAATCTCAACAGTATGGTTGCCTAAAGAAGACATAATTAATGGAAGTAACATGCCAACATGTAAGGGAGACATTTCAGAGAGTCAAACCCTCTAAAGAGGGTCTAAAGAGCTACAGGAGACAGTTAGTATATAATGACACAGGGAGAATCAGTTTTATCTAGGCATGAGTTCCCTGGTAGGTTACCCAATCCCAACTGTTTATACCATAAATGTATGTACATATATATGAGTGACACTAAGTAGACTTAGTAGGTTTTCCATGCATATATATGCATATAATACTAAAATTAAGGAAGAGGTTGTGAGGTTGAACTTGAGTAGGGGCGTTCAGGAAGGGGTGGAGGAAAAAAAGGAGTAGTCATTATTTAAATACAGTACATGTGTATGAAGTTCTTTTTAAAAATAAGAAATACAAAGGTACCTGGTTTCTAGCCTTTCAGGTAGTGTAGGCCATGGGCATTCTTTCACAGTTTGGACCTCAAGTGAAACCAAACATTGGTTGGCCACACCCACAAGATTTTTTTCACCATTGCCCCAACACACCTTGCAGGACGAATCAGATGTATGTGCAGAGCTTTGTGGATGAGTTGCCAAGTTTCTCTTCCATTAACCTATAGAGTGACTTCTGTTCCCAAAGAGATTAAAACATAGGAATGAAGGCTCCATGCAGGTACCATCTTGCTTTCTTTACATTCAATGAGCTGTGTGGATGACCTCCTCTACAATGGGGTCCCGCAGTCAAGCTTTCAGAGATCCGCAGCCTGCCTGCACTATTTAGGGATCTAAATGGGACCTCCTAAGCCAACAATTCAACTGAATGTAACTCAGAATCACCACTGGAAAGTTGCCTAGTTACCAAAGATGGCTAGTTGTGACTCCATATCTTTCATTATTAAGAGCCTTCACTAGAGTCACCTTCATAAATCCCAAGAAGTTTCCACCACACTAGGTTACCATACGGTCTCCCAAATGCCCCACAGTTCTGTCTCCAACTGCAGTGCTTCCCTTTATCTGTTCCCTTACCTGATCCTCCAACTCCTGTCCCTGTTGCCGCCCCTCTGTCCAGTGGAAATAAGGAGGCAACAATGAGCTCTTCTCCAAGCAGTTTATTCAGGAACCTTCAATTTTACTTCTTCTTACTAATCTCTCTAGCCCTCAGCCCTTGTGGGTTAAATACTTTCCCTGGTCCCAATCAGCATTGGCTACATGGCAAAGCATAATAGGCTGCTGGAAATCATGCCAGCTTGCATCACAAACTAGAGGCACTCAGCTTTTCCAACTAAGGACTTGTTTATCAATGCTCTCCGCTCTGGCCGGAGACCAGGTGTTTTATATATATATATATATAGGGTGGCAGCTGTGGCTCCCCACATGTCCTCTCTCACTATAGTCTACTCACAGAATCTAGCCTATCCTATTTTCTCTTTCCAGTGAAATCTATGCTTTCCCCCCAACACCCTCCTCTTTATCTCTTTACCCTAGATATTGGGGCTGTGGATCTTACCAGATTTGTCTTTCTGAGTTTACGTTACCTCATTCAGGATGAGGTAGTGTAGAGATATAGGGTAGAACCAAACATGATTTTAAAAAATCAATGAAATGATTCCTAGTGATATTCTGCTATACTCATAGATCATTTCCTTGTTCAGCATTCTCTGGTAGCCTATGGGAGCTGGAAGCTGGGAGCTACTTCAAAGACCCACTGCCAGCTACTATGCAAAGGCAGAGCCTAAACTGGAGGTCTCCATTGTGTCCCTTTCCTCAGAGATTGGGGAACACTGCAGAAGAAGAGGAAAGCAAGACAGGAGTCAGGAGGGATGGAGGACACCAGGAGAGCACAGCCAACAAAGTCACCTAAGCAGGGCTGATAGGAATTTATATGACTGAAGCAGTAAGCACAGGGCATGCATGGGGGGCCTTCTACTTATACATTTGGCTGTAAGCTTAGTGTTGTTGAGAGACTTTTAACAGTAGGAGTGGCTGTCTCTCTGACCCTTTTTCCTGCTATTGAGACTCTTTTCCTCCTATTAGGTTTTTTTTCCATCTTTGATATGAGAGATACACGATGGAGACCTCCAATTTAGGCTCTGCCTTTGCACAGTATCTCATTTAGCTTGTTGTGTCCTGTTTGACTGTCATCATGAAGGCCTGCATTTTTCTGAAGAGGAAACAAAGAGGAGTGGATTTAGGGAAAGGGCAGCTGAGGAAGAACTAAGAGAAGTGGAGGAAGAGGAAACTATGCTTGGAATATATTGCATGAGAAGAAGGATTTATAATCAATAAAAATGACGTTTTAAATATATAAATAAAGAAGTATATTATGTATATGTAATAGAATATAATTTAGCTTTAAAAATAATTATTTTTGTGAAAGCATAGATAAAGCATAAAGATAAATCATAGATAAAGACAGCACAGATGAAAGAAATTCCAGGAAGTAAATAAACAATATACAAGACGGACACTACATGATTCTTACTCAAGCAATCTATACTAGCTAGTCACATATGTTCAGAATATAAAATAATATTTTAAGAATCTAGAAGTGGGCCCCTTCTGCCCCTTCTGCCTGGTCCTTTCTGCTGGTGGCACACTCCTAGCTGGTCTGCTCCCTTGAGGACACCATATCCTGACTCATCTTTGGGGACCCACTGGATTCAGAGCATTTAATAAGAACACGTCCTCCCCCCGAGTCCCAGAGCTGCCCACTGGAAGCCCCAGTGGACTCTGGACCTATCACTTACCAAAACATCCACCTCCGTGTATACCACTCCCTTTCTATCCCTCTGTCCTGCCTTATCTTTTGAGGCAGACTCCTAGCTGGTCTGTGCCCATGAAGGCACCAGGCACCATATTCTGTCTCATCCTAGAGGATCTGCTCCACTCAGAGCACTTGTCTTTCTGCTGAGGCTGACTGCTAGCTGGTTTGCTTCCATGAAGACACCATATCCTGAGCCATCCTAGAGGATCCGCTGCACTCAGAGCAGTTGACAGCACAGCCTGAGGCATCCCAGGAGATCTGTTGCACACGGAACAACACAGCAATTGATTGCCAGCTTGTCTGCTCCCCTGAAGACACCACAGCTTGAAGGTATGCAGGGCAACTGACCCAACAGACTGAAAGCTTCCCTGGAGTTCTGCTACACACAGACAAACAGAAATCACAGTCCTTAGGTCCTCACTGGAAAACATCTTGACTGCTCTACTAAAGTCTTAACAGTCTGAAGGCCTCCCAGGAGATTTACTGCAGCCCGGGGAACAGATCAGCAGCTTCTCTGACCCTCTGATGACCCTCCAGTTGGAAGACCCCACAGGTGGTCTGCTACAGCCAGGGCCGCAGGCCAACTGGGAGACCTGAAGCAACTCAGGTACAAAAGAGGCAGACTCCAGACAGTGTCACCCAGACCAACAAACACCAGGGATATCCAGATGGTAAGAGGCAAGTGCAAGACCATAAGAAACATAAGCCAATATACTTGGGTATCATCAGCACCTAGTCCTCCTACCACAGCAAGTCCTGAATACACCAACAGACCTGAAAATCAGGAATCTGTCCTAAAATCCTATCTCATGAAGACAAGAGAGCACTTTAATGAGGATATCAACCTAGGAAAGAGGTCAGGAATTACAGATATAAGTATTACCAACATAATACAATAGATAGAAGAGATAATCTCAGTTGTAGAAGATACCATAGATGAGATTGACACAACTGTCAAAGAAAATTCAGAACATAAAAATCTCCTAACCCAAAGCATGCAGGAAATTCAGGACACAATTAAAAGACCAAATCTAGGAATAATTGGAATAGAGGAGAACAAAGATTCCCAGCTCAAAGGACCTGAAAATGTCAACAAAATAATAGAAGAAAACTTCCCCAACATAAAGAAAGAGATGGATATAAAGGTACAAGAAACTTATAAAACACCAAATAAATGTGACTAGAAAAGAAAAACCTCTAGTCACATAATAATCAAAACACTAAATACACAGAACAAAGAATGAATATTAAAAGTTACAAGGGAAAAGGGCCAAGTAACATACAATGGTAGACCTATCAGAATTACACCAGACTTCTAACAGAGACTAGGAAAGCCAGGAGAGCCTGGTCAGAGGTCATGCAGACTCTTCGAGAACACAAATGCCAGCCCAGGCTACTATATCCAACAAAAACTGTCAATAATATAGATGGAAAACCAAAATATTCAAGGACAAGACCAAATTCAAACAGTATCTATCTACCAAACCAGCCATACAGAGGATCCTAGAAGGAAAACTCTAACACAAGGAAGGTCCCTATACCAAAGACAAGATATTAAGCATCTCACAACAAAGCCAAAAGGAGAGAACCACAAACACATAAAGCCACCTACAAAAACAAACATATCAGGAAACAACAGTCATCTCTCTTTAATATCTCTCAATCTTAATGGACTCAACTCACTATAAAAAGACATAAGCTAACAAACTGTATACACAAACAAGTTCCAGGATTTTGCTGCATACAAGAAATACACTTCAATAACAAAGATAGATGCTATCTCAGAGTAAAAGGACGGAAAAAGGTCTTCCAAGCAAATGGTCCCAGAAAACAAGCAGGAGTTGCCATCCTAATATCCAATAAAATACTTTCAACCCAAAATTATCAAGTGTTATAAGAAAGGACACTTCAAATTCAGCAAGGGGAAAATCTACCAAGAGAAAGTCTCAATTCTGAACATTTATGCCCCAAATTCAAGAGCACCCAAATTCAGAAAAGAAACTTTACTAAAACTCAAAACACGCTTTGAACCCCACCCAATAATAGTGGTAGACTTAAACAACGCACTTTCACCAATGGACAGATCATTGAAACAGAAACTAAACAGGGACACATTGAAACTAATAGAGGTTATGAACCAAATGGATTGACAGATATCTACAGAACATTTCACCCTGAAACAAAAGAATATACATTCTTCTTAGCACCTTATGGTACCTTCTCCAAAATCAACCATATAATTAGTCACAAAACAACCCTCAACCAATATAAGAAGATTAAAATAATCCCATGCATCCTATCAGATCACCATGACCTAAGACTGGTTTTCAAGAACAGCAAAAACAACAGAAAGCCCACATACATGTGTAAACTAAACAATTCTCTACTCAACAATAACTTGGTCAGAGAAGAAATAAAGAGAGAAATTAAAGACTTCTTGGAATTTAATGAAAATGTTGACCAAAACTTATGGGACACAATGAAAGCAGTGCTAAGAGGAAAACTCTTAGCACTTAGTGCCCTAGTAAAGAAACTGGAGAGATCTTACAGTAACAACTTAACAGCACACCTGAGAGCTCTCAAACAAAAAGAAACAAACACACCCAAGAGGAGTAGACAACAGGAAATAGTCAAACTCAGGGCCAAAATCAACCAAATAGAAACAAAGATAACAATACAAATAATCAACAAAATCAGGAACTGGTCCTTTCAAAGAAACAAGAGAGATAAACCCCTAGCCAAGCTAACTAAAGAGCCCAGAGGCAGTATCCAAATTAACAAAATCAGAAATGAAAAGAGAGATATAACAACAGAAACAGAGGAAATTCAAAAAAATCATTAGATCCTACTATAAAAGCCTATAGACTCAACAAAACTGGAAAATATAGATTAAATTGATGGTTTTCTAGACAGATACCACATACCAAAGTTAATCAAGAACAGGTAAACTATCTAAACAGGCCCATATTGCACAAGGAAACAGAAGAAGTCATTAAACAACCCCCCCCCAACCAAAAAAAGCCTGGGCCCAGGTGGATTTAGTGAAAAATTCTACTGGACCTTCAAAGAATATCTGATACCAATATTCTTCAAACTATTCCACAAAATAGAAACAGAAGGAACACTATCTAACTTGTTCTATGAAGCCACAATTAGTCTGATACCTAAACCACACAAAGGACTCAACCAAAAAAGAGAACTTCAGACTAATATTGCTTATGAATATCAATGTTAAAGTACTCAATAAAGTACTTAAAATCCAAGAACAAATCAAAACCATCATTTACCACAATCAAGTGGACTTCATCCCTGGGATGCAAGGTTGGTTCAATATACAACAATCCATTAACATAATCTACTATATAAACAAACTCAAAGAAAAAAATGACATTATCATCTCCTTAGATGCATAAAATGTACTTGACAAAATGCAACACACCCTTCATGTCAAAAATATTGGAGAGGTCAGGAATTCAAGATCCATACCTAAACATAATAAAAGTAATCTACTTTTATTAGCAAGTATTTTAAAGCAACAGCCAATATCAACTTAAATGGAGACATATGTGACACAATCCCACTAAAATCAGGGACAAGGCAAAGATGCCCACTCTCCCCATATATATTCAATATAATACTTGAAGTGCTAGCTAGAACAATAAAAAGACATCAAAAAGACATCAAGGGAATACAAATTGACACAGAAGAAAAAAGGTATCATTATTTGCAGATGATATGATAGTATATATAAGCAACCCAAAAAATTCTATCAGATAACTTCTCCAGCTGATAAACAACTTCAGCAAAGTGGCTGGATATAAAATTAACTCAAATAAATCACTAGCCTTCCTTTATACAAATGATAAACAGACTAGGATAGAAATTAGGGAAACAACATCCTTCACAATAGCCACAAATAATATGAAATACCTTGGGGTAACTCTAACAAAACAAATGAAAGATCTGTATGACAATAACTTCAAGTCTCTCAAGAAAGAAACAGAAGATCTCAGAAAATGGAGAGATCTCCCATGCTCATGGATTGTCTGGTTTTATATAGTAAAAATGGCCATCCTACCACAGGCAATCTACAGATTCAATGCAATCCCCATAAAAATCCCAAAGTCTTCAAAGGCATGGGAAGAGAAATCCTCAAATTCATTGGGAAAGACAAAAAGCCCAGAATAATGAAAACAATTCTTAACAATAAAAGAATGGCTGTGGGAATCCCTGATTTCAAGCTTTACTACAGAGTAATTGTGATAAAACCTGCATGGTATTGTTATAGAGACAGACACATTGATCAGTGGAATAGAATTGAAGGCCCAGAAATAAAACCACACACTTAAAGACACTTGATCTTTGACAAAGATGGCAAATGGAAAAGAGAAATATACAATGGAAAAGAGAAATCATCTTCAATAAGTGGTGTTCTTCAAACTGTCTGTCAATATGTAGAAAAATGAAAATAGATCCATATTTGTCACCTTGCACAAAGCTCAAGTGAAAGTGGATCAAGGACCTCAATATAAAACCAGATACACTCAAGCTAATAGAAGAGAAAGTGGGAAAGAGCCTTGAACTCATTGGCACTGGGAGAAATCTCTTAAACAGAACTTCAATGGCTCATGCTCTAAGCTCAAGAATTGATAAATGGGACCTCATGAAACTGAAAAGCTTCTGTAAGGCAAAATACATAGCCAATAAGACAAATCAGCAACCTAGAGACTGAGAAAAAATCTTCACTAACCCCACATGTGATACAGGGCTAATTTCCAAAATATATAAAGAACACAAAAAAGCTAACCACCAAAAAAACCAAACATGCATTATAGAAATCAAAACATGCATTATAGAACTAAACTGAGACAAATCTTGAATGGCTGAGAAACATCTAAAGAAATGTTCAAAAATCTTAATGATCAGAGAAATGCAAATCAAAATGACCCTGAAATTCCACCTTACACCAATCAGAATGCCTAATATCTAAACCTCAGGTGACAACACATGATGGAGAGAATGTGGAGAAAGAGAAACACTTCTCCATTGCTGGGATTGCAAACTGCTACAACTACTTTGGAAATCAATCTGGAATTTGTTCAGAAAATTGGAAATAGATCTATCTGAAGACCCAGCAATACAACTTTTGGGATGCCCAAAAAATGCCCCACCAAGCCACAGGAGCACGCACATGTTCCACTATGTTCATAGTGGCCTTATTTGTGATAACCAGAAGCTAGAAGCAACCCAGATGTCCCATGACAGAAGAATGGATACAGAAAATGTGGTTCATTTACAAAATGGAATACTACTCAGCTATTCCAAGAATGAATACATCCTGAGTTTTGTTGGTAAATGGATGGAACTAGAAAATACCATCCTGAGTGAGGTAACTCAGACTCAGAAGGACATACATGGTATGTACTTACTAATAAGTAATAACTATTACCCCCCCCCCCCCAAAAATACAGAATTCCCAAGATACAGTCCACAGAATTTAAAAGGTCAACAGGATAAATGGCTCAAGTGAGGATGCCTCAATCTCACTTGGGAGGGAGAAGAAAGCAATCACAAATGAGGAGGAAGGGAGAAACCTGGGAGGGGACGTGGACAGAGGTCGGGGGAGAGAGCAGAACCGGATCTAGTATTGGGTGAGGGAAAAGGATTAAAGCTCTGAGGGCCAGCAGAAAGAATGGAAACAAACAACCTCGGGAGATAGGAGGTTGGGGGGAGTCTCCAGAATGCACAATTGACCTGGGAGGTGAGAAACTCTCAGGACTCAAAGGGGGTACCTTAGATGAAATGCCCTACAGAAGGGAGAGGGAACTTACAGAGCCCTTCAGCAGGAAGACAGGGCATCAAATGAGGGATGATTGTGGGTTTCCATCCCACAATCAAATCTCTGATCCATAATTGTTCCTATCTGAAAAAACTGCAAGGATTGAAATAGAGAGGAGCCTGAGGAAAAGAAGTTCAAATGGCAGGCTCTAAGTGGGTTCCAGCTCAAGGGTAGGTACCAAGGTCTGATACTATTACTGAGGCTATGGAGTGCTCACAAAAATGGAGCTAGTATGACCACACTCCAGAAGACCCAACAAGCAGCTGAGTCAGATGCAGATATTTGCACCCAAGCAATGGAAAGTAGTTGCCAACCCCTGTGGCTGAATTGGGGAAGGGCTGAAAGAAGCTGTGGAGGAGGGTGACCCTGTAGGAGGACCAGCAGTCTCAATTAACATGTACTCCTGAGATCTCTCAAACACTGGACCACCAATGAGGTAGCATACAGCAGCTGTTATGAGGCCCCCAACACATATACCGCAGAGTCAGGGATGATACACCTAACCCTCAAGAAACTGGAGGTCCCAGGGAGTTTAGAGATCGGGTAGTGTTGGGAGTGGAAATGGAGATATCGTTGTGGAGAAAGGGGTCTGGAGAAGACTTATGGGATGTGGAATAGTCGGAGGGTGGACAAGAGGGGATTGGAATAAAATCCAGAGTGTAAATAAATAAATAAATAAATAAGAATCTAGAAGTGGAAGACAAATTTCTTGTTTCAATGGATATTAAGTTCCAACTATATTACAAGAAAGTTCTAGAGTTCTGCTAAATAGCATAGTACAGATTATTAATAATTATAATTCAGAATTTGTTAAGAATCCATAGAAAGTGTTCTTACCAGATGCTGATGAAAGTTAACCTTGCTTAAGGTTATAACATCAGAATTGCTTTACTAAGTCCAAACTCACCAAATGGTACAAATTAAAGACCTGTTCTTTGTGTAGCAATTAGAGCTGAACATAGCTACTAAAAACTGATAAAAATTCAAAGAAGTCCATGGGCAGTTTAGGTATATTCATTAATTTCGTTCACATCCTGGAAGAAGAGAGTTAGCCTTGTGTTGTGAATGATGGTCACCTTCCTTGGAAACAAGAACATCAGCCTAGACCTCTCTTCATTTCTTGGATACCAGACTTATTCTCTATGGCTTTTATTTTCCTGAGATTTCACAGCCAAAGACTACTTTGTTCTTTTCAAATGTAGTCTTGCTGATTCTTAAAACCTTATTTAAAGAGATTTCTTGAGTAATAGAAAGCCTAGCTAGAGTTACAAAGAAAGGAAAGATAGTCCCTGTGTTGGTTCTGCCCAAGCACTGGTGACAGAATACCTGAGCCATACACAGTACTTTAAGGAAGTAGGACTTGATTGATGAATTTAGTTTTGAAAGTTGAGAAAGGCGACAAGATGTATATAATCACTTAACTCAGTTTTTAGAGATCAAGTGTGATGGTATTAATGATGAACCAACCCACTTTCAAATTAGTTTTAACCCAATAAGCATGTACTGTGTCACACATCTATAAGATGCTCCTCCAGCCTTGCCTAAGCTTTGTTTTGTATCTGGTACAGTTATGTTTGGGGTCATTTTAAATGGCTTTCACAGATATGTTTTTCATCTTTCAATTAACTGCCTTTGGCATATTCTCATGAAAAACAGCAGGAAATGATGAAACATCTGCACAAGTGACTTTCAATTCTCTATTTGCCTGGACACATGGTTGACTCCTAGAGAGACAATAGGAAGGCCCTGCAGAGATATATGGCAAAGGACATTAGTGCCAGAAGTAGCAAAAAGAACTATTTTTTAATTGACCACTGTGATTGTCTCAATATCATACTTGGAACAGCAGAATATTCATGTTGTATATAATCTGCTGCCTTCAAAGGGCAGAACCACTGCAGGGCTGTTAAGAACCTCAAAGGGGAATGCAGAGTCAAAGACATACTGCCTTATGACACCACATACCATCCTATTACATTCTAGTAAGCAAAGCTCATGCTGGTGACTAATCATAGGGAATATGCCATTTGGGAACATTATTCTGACACTAAAGTCTCCTGAATCTCTAACAACAATGCAATCCAGATTTTCATAGATTTATCTCTTAGGAGGAATAAAGAAATCACAATTAAATGTTGAGTTATTACTCTCTGGCAACCCATTTGTGAAGGATAATGATCTCACCTAAAAGATAAAAGTTTTCATGAGATTAGGTTCTTTGACTCAGGAAGCATTATCAAACACCTGAGAGTAATATGGAAAAAGACCTTTCTTTAGTTCTTCAAGCTAATGAAGAGAAATGGGGTCTCTAAGGAGTCTTCTGACACTGGAAGGTCTTCCAAAAGTGCCTCCATGGTGTCTGCAATTACAAGCCATCACTTACAGCCACTGTGTTTTGTTCAAGATCATTTAGTTTATTTTCAAGATGTGGTATAAATTCTTCTTGTTGGGCTCCATTGCCTATGAAACACTATCACTATTCAGCTCATAAATTGTACAGCACAATAAACCGTCAAAAGACTTATTTTTTTAAAAAAAAAAAACTGGTTATATTTTCTCCTATCAGTGAAAAATTCCATTTCCACTTACTGTGGTTTTCTGTCACATTCATTTTGACAAACCCCTACCAATTTTATAGTCTAGTGATAAGCACCCCATATTTTATCAAGCATTCAAGGCTTATCAACAAAAATCTAGTAACCCACTAAAAGTGAAACTACTATGATATAACTAATTAACTGGAGGCGTAGCCCCAGTTTAATGAACTCTTACCATGGCTTATTTGAACTATTTTCAGCAATTATTTTAACTGTCAGGAGATGGAAGCTCTGGCTAAACCAGTTTCTCTGAGATCATTCATGGGAAGAGAAATGACAGGAGTAATTGTGCTCAATTTAGGGATTACTTCCTGTGCTGTCATATGAGAAACTGGAAAATTGTAGAACTTATTTCCTTGGTTGTCCCTTTTTCAGACATCACTGCCTGCCCTGTGAGACAACTTCTCCTGTTTCTGAAAAATAGTGTTAAGGCTAGTGTTAGTCATTTGGACTTGACAGAATAGAATTCCCCTGGATTGGTATTCTACTTGGCAGTTTATTAAAGTATTTTATTTGATTTATTATTATTTATTATATATACATACATTATATATATATACACACACATATATGTATATATATATACGTCCATATATACATATATACCTATAAATCAAATACCTACACATCATATACATATCTATACACATACACAAAGATATATAAAAATGTGTGTGGGTACACACCTGCCATGATACGTATGTGGACACCAGAGAACAGCTTTGTAGCATCAGTTCTCTCCTTCTACCTTTACATGTGTTAACAGGGACAAAACTCAAGACTCTAGGCTTACATTAAGTACTTTTTTTTTTTTT
>NW_022196903.1:20499778-20518435 GCF_008632895.1 Mastomys coucha | reverse complement strand
AGAACTCAAGAAGTTAGACTCCAGACAACCAAATAACCCCATTAAAAAATGGGGTACAGAGCTAAACATTAAGTACTTTTATCAGCTGAACATTCTTCCTGGCTTTCTGCTCAGCTTTTCTAAATAGAAAGAGGATGTAAATGCTCTTAAAGTGACTTACAGTTATCTTTTGTAGTTCCAGTTCTAGTTTTGAAAATCACCTTCTAGATCACCATTTTCTTCATGTTTCATATCCCCTGATAATGTCTCACCATGTCACCCCAGACATGGAGAACAGAACCAGACATCACACACATGGTGATCTGGGGCCACAATCTTCCATCTGCCAAGGCTCTGAAAAGTACTGCACTCAAGATTTTTTATTTTTTGTCTCTTGTCTGCTTGGAATCAAATGTTATCAAACTATTCCCATCCTTGGCAATCTATTATTTCCTTGCAGTATGTTAGTATTCATATATCCCTTTATTTTAGAGAGTTTATTGTTATATATCTGAAACTTTTCATTTCATATTTTGGAAGTCCACTGTTAAAATGTATAGCTATTTTAACACTGTTTTAGTAAAGTCTTACTTTCATGTCAATTATTTTCCTTCAAATAGCTTTGATTGTCAATCATTCTCTGTATTCATTGCATTCACCTCAACCTCCTGCCATTCCTGTTTCAAGCATAGCTGTCTTCAGCTTTGTTGTGAATTCATACATATGTAGTGGTATTATTTAGGCTGTCAATTTATTTCCTTGTCTCTGTATTCATCAATTCTACTACTTTATCACCATTATTGTTTTGGACATTAAACACAAATCTTTTCCTGTTTTCTTTAAAGAACTTGTAGTATAATTGCTTTTGCTTATTTTTGGTTAGACTGTTTTTTTCAAACTTCCCTGGCTGTGCTCTTCTTTGGAATTGTTTAGTTTTTTTATGTTGTTTTTGTTTTTGTTTTTTTTTTGTTTTTTTTTGTTTTTTGCACATTTGTGAGAGACTCTCATCTGCCAGATGGGTGTTACCCACTGAGTTAGTGTTTCAGACTCAGCTGTTTATTCTCCTATACTTTTCTGCTATCTGTTAAGGTAATATCAGCTAGGATGTACAGTGACCTTTATTGGGATAAAAGGACTCTTTGGAAACTTTGTTAGTCGTGTGAAGTTCTGAGAGGACACCAGTACTATGTGTGCCACAAAGGTGGAGTGGGGTGGCTGAGAGCAGATCTATAGCCCCCAAAACCTGATGTCAATTTTCAGCTCAAGGAGAATCCTTACAATGTATTCATTGTTCAGTGAGCATCAGCCTTAATTTTGCTCCAGCTTTATTTCTCCATGCTTCTTCATAACACATTTTAAAAAGGAACAAACTCAAATTAGTAAAAATTACTGAGAACTCCCAGGAAGTGGTCAATTCCCCAAATCACATTTGTAGAATGGGGCTGAGGGTAAGATTCAGAGCTTTGTGACCTTTCTTTAATTGCTTATAGATGATTTTTTTCTTGTGATTATTATTATTTTTGAATCATTTCAATAAAGGAGTGAAATGTCTACTTCTTTACTTGAAGGTGTGTTATTGCTTTTAAACTAAAGGCTAAAGTTGATTCCATGGAAACAATATGTCTATATTTTCTTTAAACTTTGAAGTATTTCTAATTGTTTAACTATATTCAGTGTTGTCTGTGTTGTGTTGTCTTTAATGTTAGTGGGCTGGAACTCTTCAGTCTGACTTGTTTATATAATCACCCGTCTGTCAACTTGCACAGCATGATTTTATGACTCATGTCATAAATTTTTACTCAGTACTAATGGCTGTAGGTACTTCTGTTATGACTATAAGTAAACAAAATTTCTGTCTGGAATTAGATAACATATGCAATTTAAAAAGCACATTACTTTCTTGACACAAAACAATATACTGTTCTATAACTTCCTATCATAACACAGCTTCTTAATTCTACTGACAGGAGAAACTAGGGAAGAGACATGAAGTTACATGTGTAGGATTTTCTGTATATGACACCAGCAGCACTACCTTTAAGATCAATAACTGACAAATGAACCCACATGAAACTGGGAAGCTTCTGAGCAGCAAAAGAGCTACTGTTTAAGGTACCCATAGAATGTGGATGTTTTTCAATCAGCTATACATCTAACAGGGGTAGAATATCTAAAATATACAGAGAATGACATAAAATAAAATCTTAACACCAAGAAAGCAAACAACCCAATTAGACATGGAGCCTAGAGTTACATGGAGATTTTTCAAAAGAAGAAACACAAATTAACCTTTTTAAAAACATGTCACACATTTAGGTAACAGGGAAATAAAAATTAAACTACTTTGAGTTTCATCTTACCCAGTCTAAATGACCATGTTAAAAGTAAAAATAATAACAGGTGCTGATACAAATATGAAAAAAGGAAAACATTTATTCACTGCTCATGGGATTACAAACTGGTATAACCACTGTGAAATCACTATAGAGAGTCCTCAAAAAACTGAAATAGATCTATTACATAATCCAACTTAAGCATATCCATTCCTAAGCATAAACATCCAAAACTATATATTACTAGAGACATATTGGGTCTTCTATGTTCATTACTGCTCTGTTTACAATAGTCTGAAAATGGAAGTAGCCTAGATGCCTTCGACTGATAAATAGATAATGAGAATGTGATGCATTTATATAGAAAATTATTTGTGTTAAGAAAAATTGAAGTTTTCAGGTAAATGGATGGACCTAGACCCCAATCATCCTGAGTGAAGTAACCCAGACATAGAAAGACAAACACTGTGTCTTCTCTCGCATTTGTTGAGGATGATTTGAATCTTTAGATATATGAGTTTCATTTGCAATACAAACAGATGTCAGGAATGAGGGGCTTTCGAAGCAGGAAAAATAAAATACTGGTATATAAAGTGTATTCTAAATGGAAATAATATAACCGGCAGGATTAAATTGGGATGGGCAATGGGATGGCATGCTAGAAAGGAATGTGTGGAGGGCTAGCTAACAGGGCCATTTAAAAAGGCTGAATGAGAATCCAGTATTGTACAAACTTCTTAAAATGTATATACATACATTTATAAAAAGTTTTAGTGGAGTTACTCTGCAACTGGGGACAATAACCCAACTAAGCAAATAAAAATTCTAGTATTATGAAGGGTTACCTATTTTGGAGTTGTGAGCAAATTGAGTCCTATAGATCCCAAGGATTATAGGACATTACCAATATTCTTGGCTAACCTCCAGAACTTGGTAGTGAAATTCTTGCTAAAGGTACCACATGAAGAAATAAGGCTGGCAATCATCTGGAAATTTCATTCCTAATGGATATCTATCTTTTATAGCATTGGAAAGTTCTATGTACATTACTGGAAAAGAATCAATTCACCAGGCTCTGAACCCTGCAAATTACAATAATAACTAACTTGACAAAATATACCCACTGGCAATAGTGGCATAGATATTTTGGGAGTAATCAACCATGTTTTGATTGTATTTCAGTCTTGATCCACAAGATGAAACCTTCACCTGACACCATTGTTGAGCAAAATACCTGTAACAAGACAGGGAACCTACTACTATTGTGCTAAATTGATATAGTACTAAAATTACTATTGTTCTACCAGTATGTCCCTCAAAACTCACTAGAAGAACTTCTGGAAGTAGATGGATATTAACACAGACTCCCAGAACTGGCCAGTGTTCAGAGAGTAAAAGTGTGTGGAGTGCTCAGCCCTATATTGAATCAGGATTACAGTCCTGCTCTCAAGACTCAGGACTTCTCTGAAGAGGAGGCAGAAAGAGTTTAAGAGCTAAATGGTGAAAAACTTCAATAAAACAGTGTTTTCCAGACACAATGGGACAGTTGCACATGTGAGTTTACATAATATACAGAACGTATGTCATGTAGGAAACATGCTCAAACTGAAGGAACAGAAATTCCAAGTTTGGGGCAGTTGGAGGTGAACATGATTCCCTATCAAGAAGCTTTTGATAGTAAAGAGCTGAGAATGGGCAAGTCAGTTTCCTTTAATGATGTGAACTGTGGTAGGCTGAATATCCAACATGGCAGGACTCACTCCCAAGAGTAGTTGGGAAACAAACTGGATTTGGTGAGATAACAAGAAAACTCCAAGTCAAGTGGGTAGGAAGGTGAAGGTGGAGAGGACAGATATGAGTTAGGGACAGTGAACAAATGTGATCAAAATTATATAAAGTTTTTAAAGGGTTATTACAAATGTTTTATTTTAAAAGTATTTTCCCTAACTTTCAACAGAAGTTCAATATATCATTTCAGCTATGTTATGTGGCTTTCAATAGTCAAATTGGGGTGTGGGTTCGTAGCTAGGCTGGTTGCCTAAGATGGGCATGGCTCTGAGTTCAATCGTAGACACAGTAATAATAGCCACAATATAAGCTACACATGTTGTATTGACAACAAGAGTCTTCACGAGCAGTTGGGTTTCAATAAGTGGGCATGATTTTATTTGTGTGTGTATGAGGGGGTGGTTGAGCCTTTCTGATAGAAGTATTGCTCAAAGGTAAGGGCTTTTTATTGTGCATCTTAAAGTCATCTTGTCCTATACCCTTGACTAAAAGGAGAACAGAAGAAGTAGCTCTGTCAGAATCACTGAAGGGCTGCCTCTAGAGATGAAGTCCAGTCTGTCAACTTGATTTGTGTTCCTCAAAACCCTAGGAAAAATTTTATGCAGGTCACACTATCTGGAAAAGTGGAGCTTCCCTTGGGAGCAGTTTTATCTTAACACCAAAGTTGAGATTTACAGATGGTTTCGTTTTCTCTAGAGTGCTGAATGCAGCACAGGAGGGTCATGTGTGGGAGGGTATTTCAGCAATGGAACTGTCTCTGACTCCATTTAAATTTCTAATTACCATTTATACTGTTTTAATTCATATTGCTTATTTTTAAAGAAGACACTATTAACAAAAATATTAACAATTATATTTAATGAATAAACCAAATTTCTATTCTATGTAGCCAGTGATACAATAAAAGTGTATTTAAAGTTTCAGGAATTAAATCAACAGAGTTGTAAAAGTCACTTTACTTGAAGTAAAAGTTAAGTACACGTGGGCTCATCCCTGGTCCATTTAGAATGCCAAAGCAAAACAATATACAAGAATAAAGGGATATATAATATAATATAATATAATATTAAAATAATATATAAGGGAATATGTATACATATACATATATATGGGAACATGATTTACAAATAATACTAAGTAAAAATTAATTGAAGGGTAAATTCTAAGATACAACTTGTAACCTAATGGACTGTAAAATTTTATTATAAGATGATATTAATTTATTAATATAATTTTGTTTTCCAATTTTTTATGTAATTCTAATTTCTCTTGACTCCAGAAACAGACAAATAGACAACCAAATAAAACACAAAATCTCCTAGTTAAGCATACATACTAAGGATGCAATCTCTCTAAAACATTAAGTTCTGAAGAAATATGGCTTCTCCCTAAATTTTACAGAAAAGCTTTTATTCTTGCTGACAACAAGTGAAATCTCTTTCTCTCTCTCTTTTATAATAACTGTGAATACTCAAGAGTCAACATTATACACACGGGAACACATGGTGATCCTGTGGCCTCAGGAATTTTCTGTATTTAGGGAAAAAAAAACAAAATTGATGCAAATTAATGACACTTCCTCCTTCACTTTCTGAAACCAGCATTTCTCTCCAATGTGTTGATACTGAAGAAATTGAACATTTCCACAGTATTTATTTGTGCATTTCTACTTCAGGGCTCAATTTTGGAAGAAAGACTGTAGAAACCTCATAGAGCAAACTCTGGCATCAGAATGTTGCCATCTCCCTCTTGTGTAACTATACTGATCCCATATTCTAACTATTCGCCACTATTGACATTACAATCACTCTCCATAGGAGAAGAACACACAGAATATGCTCTATTTGAGAGGAAATGAGGACAAGCTGTGGATTGTAACTGTTTGTGTTGAGCTCTGAGTGACTATTTCTTCTCAGTGAAAGGAGAGTTCCTCTAGTGAAGCTCACAGTACATTGCACACTATGAGACTGCTGTTCCTCACTTTGATCTTTTCTTCAGAAAATGAAATATTCTGTATTTTCAGGGTTTTTGGACATTTTGTTTTAACCACTGTATATGAGTGCTGTGTTGTGTGTGTGCTAGGATAAAGGAAACTTAAAGTTAAAAATAATGTTGTAATATATTGCCTTGTTATTTAATATTTAAGATATTTTACTACTTAGCAATAGCATGAAAATTGATATGAATTAAACATTTCTTTGTTTATCTACAGTATTAATTTATTCTATGTTCCCCTACAGAGTCAGCATCTGAATTCCCAGCTGCAGGCATTGTAAGAATTAGCTAGACATCATTATTTGATGTTAAGGCTTAATTATAACTATAGATATATTAGATATCATTTCTGTGTTTGTTAGCAAAAAAACTGTGTATACACTGAGAATAGAATGGTAGTTTGCAGAGGCTTGTAAGAGTAGGGAGAGTCATGGATGAGATGAATTTGCTCTTAAGTACTAAGTTACAGTGTAACAGAATAATGATCTGCTAATGTGTGATAATTATAGAATGTGAATATCTTCTTTATTCTAAAACTAAAGAAACCTGATTGAATGCATTTACCACAAATAAATGATAAATGTGTGAGGCGACTGATATCTTTAACCTGACTTAACATAGCACATATGTATATATGTGTTGAAATATCATATGCTATGCTTCATAAACGAAATATTTATTTAACAATTTTTAAAGTGGGGAAATCAAAGATAACTTTAATGTCTAAGCCTGCCCTTTCGATAGCTTTTCCAAATATCAGATAATGGCCCCTCCATCCACTCAGTTGATGAAGTGAAAATGTTTAGAACTAAACTTTTTCTAGTCCTGAATCACTTCACATTTACATCTTCAGCAAAACCCTACTGAATCTACTTCTTCTAACCCTGCCTATAGTGTTGTCAAATCCCCAACTTCATTGTCTTTTATCTGAATAGTAACGTTTTTCTGATTTTTCTGTTCCTATCTTTCTTCCTTTGTTTTTCTCAACCTAGCCAGTCCAGTAACTTGGTACCCTACGAAGAGCATGGTGTGGCTTCCTTACTTGGAAAGCTATGATAGCTTCTAGTCCTGTCACCAGTGTCAGGTCTAAATTCTTGTGGTTAGACAAATGCAGATATTTCTCAGGAACTTGTGAAGCCAACTGGCTTCTACCAGAAGACCCTTTTCCTTATCTCTAGTGAAATAGACAAATGGCTCTCCATGGTGTCTTTTAGCATATCAAGGCACACACAGGTCTCCAGGTTCCCTGAGTATCACAAGTACCTATTACAAATTTCAAAGCCCACACTGCCATCCTCGCTCTCCCTGACAGTGTTTCTCCAGCTCATGGTTTTTCCTCCCATCAGCTATTCACTTCTCTTTATAACAGTGCTATTTTGAGTTGGGCAACTCTCTGAGCACTCACTCATCTATGTCTCTTCCTCTCTTGTTCTGACCAGCCCCTACTCTCTCTTCATGTGGCCAAGACCAGTGTGCTGTTCATGTTCAGTCTACTATTTTCTCTGCTTCAGTAGTTCAATAATTCAGTCTGTTACTCCCCATGCTTCCAGATGCTGTTGGAAGTAAAAACCTTTCATTTCATTATACTTTGGAAGGGTTATGTTGTATGTTATTTGAAGAAAAACTGAGAACTATTACTACGTGACCCAAAAGACCCTAAGATATGACTGTCTAGTCCCTAGAGACTTTCAGTTTAATGCTAGTCACTCTCAGCAGGCCACAGAAAACTCTTTCCTTTAGCTTTCCAGGTGTGTATCAGTCCTCTTGGCTCCCTGCAGGGTTCCATTTAGTTTCCCTTTTGAATGTTGCCCTTCTAGAATGGTAAGTGGATCACACTATCACCTCCTTTGGGTTTATGCTTAAATTTTATTTTTAGTACAACTTCTTCTTATATTGTGTTTAAAATCATACCACAGTTGGCCACATTGTGATTTCCTTCTCATTTCCCTACATGGTATTAATCCCATCTTACTTTCCAATCTTTAACTCTTGTTCACTGTCCATCTCTTCCAAAACAGGAGCACATTAGTTTGGGGTTTTCTAAGTTATTCAAACTTGTCCCTACCAAACAGTGTCTGAAACATGTGCAGACAATAACTGTATGAAGAATGAATCCACAGATGCCAGCAAAATTATGCTTAATATAAACTTTGAACTTTTAAAATTTAGAGTGGATATACTATTTCAAATAGAAGATTCATTCTTTTAAAACATTTTGCTTCTGTTGATATTGAATTAATTTTTATTATATTTTACAAAACATACAAAGTAGGTATTTCAAGAAAGTTTTCTGGGATTGATGGAATTTCATATAAATATTAATGGAAGCAAAGATGTATAGTAAGATTCATGAATCAAATAAGAGCCAATAATCTCTGATTTAAAAGTCATATCTCATAAGTAATGCCAATGTACAGCTAAGTTGAATTCACAGCCTACACAGTAGAGAGGGTTTTTGCAGGACCTCTTTCAGTCTTCAGGATCAAAATGGAACTAGTGGAAGGTCTTTCTCAGAGACACTTGAAGACACATGATATTCTTCACAACTACTATGTTTGTGTATATATTTTAGATAATCTATTTTCTCAAAGAAATACTTTTTTCTATAAAGATTGCATGGACTGATACCAAAACTGTGCCTGTTTTGTTGCCTGATGCAGGACTCTGCCTTCCTGAAGGAGCTGGAAGCCATCATTTGTTAGCTTCTGCATGGGTCCCCCACTTGCGATGAATCAAGAGGGAGATTGCTGCAAATTGCATGAGGTTTTTATTGCCAGTATACTGGAGTCATCCCTCATTCAGAGCAAAGGCGACCCCCAGGAACAAAAGCACACACTTTTTATACCTTCCCAGTATATAGGTTTACAGCCTGAGTTGGTTATCTCTCATTGGTAGAGCCCATTGTCTTTTGTTCTCACTGACCTTTATGCCCCAGGTGAGGGGGAGATACCAATTGCAGGTAGGAGGGGTGGGGGAAAGATCCACCCTCCCTGGGACGTTTCCTGGAACCAGGCATTTCTTGGGGATGGGTGTTTGCTCTGTAAACCTTTCTGAAGCTCTGTCTTTAGGCTAAATGGACATTCCTTGCTCCTTGGTATTTTTATGAGGTGTCCCTATTTGCTCGATTCTTACACATTCAGGATTCTTAATGATGGCCCTGAAGTTAAGTGTGGAGTTTCTGTCTCAGTTGCTTTTTTTCCCCACTAAGTATGCCAAGAATGTTATGATCCACAACAAAAAAGCTTGTTAGTGAAACATTTGAATGTGTGGGTTAAAATCCATTATGTATATACAATAACTTGAATGGATGTATTTAAGTTTTTTAAAATCATTTTTGAGGATTTCAGACATGCAAAGAAATCATAACACAAATGGTTGTTTTCAAAGCCTTTGTTGAAAAGTCCTTAATTTTGTGTCAACAGTTGAATTTGGATTTCAAATTCAATTTAAAGCTTCTAAACTGAATAGTTTTCAGAAATCATGTTTACATGCTGCACTGTACATTTATGGAAGAAATGAAATTTCATCTCAGAATCTTGTTTATAATTTGTCTTTAATAGGAATCTACAGTTTCAAAAGCACGTTTTTGTTCTATAAATTTTACATGAACTTGTGAGAGAATGGGAGCAATCTGTACTAAGTTTTCATAATAAAAAAAACAAATAGCACTTGATATTTTCTACACATTGTAGAAAACATATTTAAAACAGAAGCCTTGCTAGAGTTGGAGGTCAAAAACCACATCATTTAGACCAAGATTATGCCCTCCTAAGAGAGAAGGTAGAAGAATAAGAATTGTTCTCTGAAGATATAGATTAACCCTAAAACAGATTTTGGTGTGCACATACATCAGGAAATCTATTCATTCAAGCAAGCTGCTAGCAATTCTACTCTTGACAAGAAAAATTATCATGCTGTGCAACATTTTGGTCAGAATATAAGAAATATGAAAAAAAACTCATATAAATCAGTCAACCAGCAGAAGCAGATCTAATGCCACATTTATTAGTAAATTATTTACCACCCCATATATTTCTAAAAGAAAACTTTGACCATCAGAGTAAAGTTAGAAAAAAAAAATATTATTTCAGTTTGAAATTTTTAAACATGCTGTTACCATAGAGATGACAAAACAACATTAATGAGTATTAACTGTTCCAATTAGTCTCTTTGAGTAATGTGTCCTAAACTATTATTGTAGCCATTATTTCCATGCTTCTCACTTACTTTGTGTGTGTGTGTGTGTGTGTGTGTGTGTGTATGTGTGTGTGTACATGCATATGGAGTCATTAGTTATCCTGCTGGGTTACTCTTCACATTATTTTGTGAGACAAGGTCTCTCATTAAACTTGGAACTCACAAATTCTGCTAGACTAGCCAGCCAAGAGCTTCAAGGATCTGCCTGTCTGTTTTCTACAATGGTAGAGTGACAATCATGTATTCCATGTCCAGCATTTTACATATTTGTGTTTGGTTGGTATTTTACCCACTGATGTATTTATTTCACCATCCTTTCACATCTATTTTTATTATAATTTTGTTTGCATGATTGTTAAATTATAATAATTATATATGCTTGTGTATGGATATGCACACATGATTGCAGGTCCCCGCAAAGACTGGTGGTGTCTGATCTCCCTAGACACATTCATCCTTTTTCATTTTTAAGAAGTATTTTTGGGTATGACTTGTAATATATTGGTTTTAAGATCAGTTGATTATTAAAAATCTTGTATTAATAAACAGACATGGTGAGGCATAAGGATATTTCATTATTCAATGTCATAGCAATTGGAGGACATTGAGTTCCCACAATGATAATTTAAATATTAGCATTAAAATCAAGTCTATCTCTCATCCAAGTAAGAGATTTACTTAGCTAATGTGTCCAAACAATTAATTTAAATCAATTCATTTATATTTTAAAATGTAAGGTAAATCTGCACACATATAACTATTTATAAGTAGCATTCTATTTAGCATAGTGGTTTACAAATAGATTTAAAATGGCTCTTTAAAAACATAAAGCCAAGAAAACAATTCTGAATGTGGAATAGTTACATAATAATAAAATCAAAAGTAACACATTTAAGTAATTTAAAGGATAAAAAGATTTAAATAGCCAGGCATATTGGTGCATGCCTTTAATTTCAGCACTGGGGAGGCAGAGACAAGCAACTTTCTGTGAGTTGGAGTCCTAAAATGCAAGACCAGGACATTCAGGGCTATTTTACTAGAGAGATATATTTCTTTTCCTATATTAACCTAGTCAAGGATTGCCAACTTGCCCAGCCACTTTTATACCATTATTGAAAGTTTTTCTCCCCAGATAATTATATCTCTTTGCCTCAGATGAGTTTTCAAAATATTGATTATATCTTTCATTTCAAGTAAAAAAGGACTTATATATTTAAGAGAAAATAGTTCCATGTTATTTGCTTCCAGTACTAAACATTCTACCTTTACAGGGCTCTTCAACACACTCTATTATCTTGACAGTACTACATATCAAAATGCTATGAGCTAGGAACACACTGAAATGCTCATTTATTTTTCTCCATGAAGAAATATTCAAATTTCTTATATTTAATCTAATCAAAATTGTTCAAATTGCTTCATGGACTGAAAATAAGTTTGTTATAAATAATGAATACCATGTTCAATGTAAAATGATATACAAGTGTAGCTAAGAAATTATATCATGCAAAAGAAAACTCTGTATAGGTAGTTTCTTTTTTGCTAACCAATGTGCAGGCCGCTGACATGTGCATGAAAAAAATTTCACAGCAGGTGAATTCATATTTCAGAGAACACTTATTCACTGCCGCCATAGATTTGAGAGCTCAACAATAAGCAGCAAAAATAATGAAAGCAGTGTTGGAGTGGTGTAAACTCTAGGTAACTCATGAATTCCACCAATGAGAGAAGCCATCCAGCTCCCAGTCTGTATCACAGATTGTTAGTATTGCCAACCTCAAAGCACAAAATCCCCTAAGACAATAATAGAAAGGATCTGTGGGAATATTCATTCAATAAATTAGAGAATCAAGGGAATAGCAATAGCCATATAGTTGCATGCTCTAGCCTACCAATATCAAGTTTATGATTAAATAATAAGGCTTCTTAGATTTTTAGAGTTGGCACTGCCTTCTCAAAATGGAAGATTTTTTGACAAGTTGTTCAGAAAAGACAAGGTATACTGAAAATTCAGTAAGCTTTAGACATCATTTTTGTTCAAAAATACCTCTTCTCTATCTCTTTAGTTTCAGAAATAACTTACAGAAGGAACAATCAGGATTCTACCATCAGGAGCAGCTCTGTTAATTCATCTGTTGCCCTTAGGCTGAATTTAAGCCCTTTTAGCAGAAGGTCAAAGATACTCTGTTCCACTTCTTAAGCTACCTGTGAGTAATTCTTTTCCATGCATTTGCAGTGTCCCTCATTCCAGTACTGCAGATACTAACATAATTTCTGCTGTGCAAATCACCAACTCTCTCTGCTCCCCACCCCCATGTCTTCTCTCTTCTCTGTCTATCTGTCTTTCTGTCTGTCTCTGTCCCTGTCTCTCTCCCTCTCTGTGTCTCTGTCTCACTCTCTCTGTGTATCTGTCTGTTTCTCTGTCTCTGTCTCTGTCTCTCTCTCTCTCTTAAAACAAACAAGCCAGGAGGCATAGAATAGCCTTTCTTGGGTCATTTTAATGTCATTATGGTTTAGATTATTTGCTTAAGACTGATCTTCACTAGGTTGTCAAGGCTTGATTACACTGCTCAAGGAATCAAAGGCAAGAAGATATAAGAATCTATTCTTGACCCAATACTCTTTTTTTTTTTTGAAATATGGAACATGTCTTCCAATAAATTGCAAGTGTCACTGATTGCTTTATACACACATTTACATTTAGTATTTAGTGTTTAGATAAAGTAAAACTATAAAGCTATTTAATAATTTTATAATCTTGCAAATAGATTTTTACCCACTATTTCAATTTTGTTCAAAAAAGAAAGGTCGGATAGGATTAATTTGTTGATCTCCCTTCACAGATCTGCCTCAGAGGATAGCTCTGATGGTGTCCTTTTCTGCCTGATGCTCTTGGTTTGTAGTGGCACTAGGAATGTCACACAGCTGTGTATAAACCTGTGTATAAGGAAGATACAGCTGATGAGTGGGAAGATTTGCCAAGCTATCCTACTGAGTTACAAAGCGTCTTCATAGTGATGAAGTGAGGCTAATGGAATCAGAAGTCTTACTGAAAGAACATAATACATTAAGAGCATTATATTGTTGCATTCTATAATGATTCTGAGTATAATATTATTCTCATCTCATAGTTCAGAAATTGCTATACACATTTTTAATTAATGTGGCATAATGACACTGCCAACATGTGTTAGGCATACATATGTTCTTTATTTTATACACAGGGATTTGAATGTACATGTTATATTTCTATCACTATAGATTTGAACCATGCTACGTGTTTTGCAGATTAAGATTCACAGTATGCCATGTTCTGATGATGCCTACCTTGCTCTGCTTGGAGAATAAGGAAAGGCATTGTGATCCAGTAATGTGTGTCTGTCTTCACTTGAGTCCTTTCATCCAGCAGTGGGAGATGCATATGTATATAACACATTCAGAGAAAGAAAAATGTGCAAAAACATACACATGAATAAAACAACAACAACAACAAAAAATGGTCATGCAGTGTGATTGTTGGAAAAGAACAAACCCAGGTCATGCTGCTTAAGCCCAGAGCCTGGTGTACCTCTGCCTTTGCCTATAGCTTCCTGGGAGTCATCTGCAAGAGTTGGTCTTTAGTATCCTTGGGGCTCTTAGGAACCTTTCTATCAGAAACAGTACAAGAAATGGCCAATGTCCTTCAACATATTTAATCATCTGCCTTGTTCACTAATGCCCTCTTACTTCACAAGCCTATTTGATTTCTTTGTGTTCCTTTGGAACACTTAATCACTCACACATAATAGAGGCTTTCAAGAAAAACAAGAGTGGTAATACCAGCTCAAAGAAATCAGCTGTTTCCATCTTGCTCCATTGCCTTTGGGTGAAATTTCCTTGTATCAGTATCTTTTTACTGATACAAGGAAAATAGGGACTTTGGCTAAATTGTGTGCCTGGGATTCTATCTGCTACAGAATGGATGCTGCCAAAGAGTCAGACTACTTTCCAAATTGCTTTTTAAATCATTAAATATGTTTCACTGGTTTTGGTTCTTCCCAGTCATTAGGAACGTTCTTCTATACATTTGCACAAAAAGACAAATGGTACTGATGACAGAACTAAAGGCTCTTCCACTCGCTGCTCAACCAGAAGCTTTTAAATTTTAGGATTCTGTTGTGAGTTTCAAGGGAGTTACTTTAAAATTTTTTAAACTACAAACCATTTCCAATACACATATTAATCTATGCCTGGAACAAGGTACAGATTACTTATAATAATAATAATAATAATAATAATAATAATAATAAATATCTAGTGTGTTTCTTAGAAAATATACCTCATTTTAAAGTTAAGCCATCACATATTCCATTTTACTGAAATGAATTATATGTATAAAATAGATTAAAAATAATATTAAGAGGACTTTTGATATAGCTCAGTGTTTAAGAGCATTTGCTGTTATTCAAGAGACCTTGGGCTTACTTATTAGTATGGAAGGTATTAGTATGCATATGGAAACTCAGGGCCCTTTATGTTACTCCGGCTCTCAGGCACTGCATGCATGCACTCATTGGGCCTTTGTGGGTACTAGTCATATATGTGGTGTACATACATACATTCATGTAAAACATTAATTCAAATGAAATAAAACCACATATTAAAGTAAAACAGATAAACAGAATGATTATTTTATAACACATAAATGACTTTGGGGGATAATATATTGGGTAGGTCAAAGTTTTCCCTATAATCCATGAAAGTATAAAGTCTATGTTGTGTGCAAAACTTCGAGTTCACTGCTAAGTATCCAGTATCCTGATTACATGCCATTATCTTTCCTCCCATTGTACGTGGGCCAAACCTACAAACATGATGGAGTGTTGACACATTGAACATGCCATAGTGATGAAAAAAAATTTCAGATGCAAGTAAAATTCAAAATTAATTGTTTCTGATCCTTTATGGGCCTGACATAAGAGAGAGCCATTGTAAAGGGTTCAACACTCTCCGGAAAAAGTAATCTGAGGCAATAGAGAAATTTGAGGGCTGTCCTTGCTGAAGTAATGCATTTTGAAGTAATTGGTCCATCCTGGAGGACACATTGTCAAAATGCTGAGAGCAGTCAGTAGTCACTGAGGAGTGTTGTTCTTAGTTGGTATGCTGCTTAGTTTTGTGGAATAGACAGTAAAGAAGCCATATAATAATATGTCATGAGAACTAATCTTACCAACAAACTAATGGAGGTAGGAAATAAATACTTCCTTCACTAAACCTCAAATGAAAATGATTCTGGAAATTTCAGAATTCTAAGATCCAGAGCAGAGCATCTGGTAAAATACACTGCATTTTTGATCCATGAAAACTGTGAGCCAAAAATCTCACACTATTTCAAGCTATTGCCATTTGGATACTTTGTTATGAATCAACAGAAAACAAAAGCTATGAAGTGGAGCTACTTCCAAATTGATAAATACTCTTCTATTCTCCCTAGGGGGCCCAGTCCTTACATCTTGGTTCAAGCCCTTCACTATGAGGGTGAGGGCTCCACTTGTCTTTGAAATATTTTTGACTTCTACTTGTCTTTCAAAAAAAAAAAAACCTGAAACGCATTTATTATCATTACATCTGTCTTAAGTATGCTGGATTTGCCTTTAAAAACACTGTTGCACATACTGTTCCAATATAAAATATTTTCCCCCATATGGATGTTTGCAAAACCCTCCACATAGGTCAAAATCCAGATTAGATATTGTAGTATGTAGTTTTCGCTGCCCTGCCTTAAGGCTCTTGGAGCAGGCTGGGTTACGACCCTCCACCCAGATTCCTTTGGATCCACAGATGAAAAACAATACACATACACACAAAAACCAGTTAATCTTCAAATGCCTTTGGTAACTCAATGACTGGGCACTCTTAATCCTCTGCTGCCACCCCAGGCATAATCCAATTGGCTACTCTAACCAAGAACTCACATAGTTGGTTGTCCCAAAACTACTGCCTGACCATGGGATGTATTCTTTTAGCTTGTCTGACCTCAATGGGAGAGAAAAAGCCAGGCCTCAAAGAGATTTGAAGTGCCAGGGTTAGGGTACACAGTCCCCTCCACCACACAAAGAAGGGGAGGAAGGGATGGGAGGATTGTGGGAGGGGCTGGCCAAGAGGGAGACAGTGAACAAGATGTAAAGTGAATGATTAAATATATATACATATACATTTTATTATTTGTATATATATCTTATATAAATATATATACAAAAACAAAAACCAAGACATCATGAAATTTGCGGAAACAGAATTTGATGGGTCCAGCTTGTGAATATCATCCTAAGTGAGGTAACATAGACCCAGACAGACAAGTATGGTATGTACTCACTTATAATTGGACATTAGCCACTAAGTACAGTATAATCATGCTACAATCCACAGACCCAAAGAACTCGGTAATAAGGAGGGCCCAGGAGAGGATGTGTTATTCTCATTCAGTTGGGGAAACAAAATAGTTATCAGAGGTGGACAGAGAGAGGGAAGTGGGTGGGAGGGGAGGTGAGGAGGGAAATAGGGATGAAAATCAGGTGTGGGGGAGGAGGCAGGACAGGGATGGAAGTGACCATGGAAATAGGTGGGGGCATCTCTGGGTCTAGCTGAAGACCTGTGATCCAGAGGCTAGAGGGAGTTTATGGGGGTGACCCTAGCTGAGATTCCTACTAACAGGAAGAACGGAGCCTCAAGGGAGTATCTCCTGTAGCTAGGCATGACCTCCAGTGGAAGAAGAGGAATATCAACCCACTCATAAGAACCCAAAATTGTCCTGTCGACTATTTGTGCAGGAATAAAGATGGAACAGAGACTGACAGAATGGATGATCAATGACTGGCCCAACTTGAAGCCCGTCTCAAGGGAGAGAACCAACCCCTGATATTATTAATGAAGCTTATAGACAAGAACGTAGCATACCTCCTGAGTGGCTTCATCTAGCAGTGGATGGAAACAGATGCAGAGACCCATATCCAAACATCAGGCAGAGGTCAGGGCATCTTGTAAAAGACAGGATTGAGCAAGACAGAGTGGTCAAGGACACTACAAAAAGACCTACAAAGTCAACTAGCTTGGGCCCATGGGTCTCACAAATACTGAACCACCATCCAAAGAACATGCCCAGCTGGACCTACCCACATCCTCCATCCCCGTTTGTAGCAGATGTGCAGCTTGATCTTCATGTGGGTCCTCTAACAAGTGGAATGCGGAGACCTGCCTTTGACTCTGTTTCCAGCCATTGGATCCCCTTCTCCTACCTGTACTTTCTGGTTGGGCCTCAGTGGGAGAGAAGGTGCTTAGCACTTCTGGAACTACTTGTCCCAGCGTGTGGTGGTACCCAAGGGGCTTCCCCTTTTCTTCAGAGAAAGGGAGAGGGTAATGGAGGGAGGGACTTGTAAAGAGAGGATCAGGAGAAGCGGACTGCAAGGGGGCTGCGAATGGGATGCAATGCGATTAAAAAATAAATTATGAAAAATATATTAAAAATAAAGCAATCAAATACAATTAAGATACTACAGACTCAAGCATGTGCAGGATCTAAATATATGACAAAGGAAACATGGAAATTCATTGAGAAAAATTAGATTTGGCCGGGTGGTGGTGGCGCACACCTTTAATTCCAGCACTTGGGAGGCAGAGATAGGCGGATTTCTGAGTTCGAGGCTAGCCTGGTCTACAGAGTGAGTTCCAGGACAGCCAGGGTTACACAGAGAAACCCTGTATCGAAAAAACAAAAACAAAAAAACAAAAAAAACCAACCAAACAAACAAACAAAAAACTAGATTTGTTATTAAAGTTGGCAAACACATTTTCATTATTAAAAAGTAGAATAGTATTGAACTTTATACCTCTCAGACATACACCAATTCAGTAAGGCCTAGGGACTTGTCAGCTATTACTCTATTCATACTGGAATTCTAACTGGCTTGATCTTGTGGAGATTTTGTTTATCAACCACTACTGCTATGAGATCATGGGTGCAACAGCCATGTCATATCAAGAAGAGCATTTCTCAGTGTTCCTCCTTTTTCTTCTTCTTAGAATTCATTGTACCTCTCTTTTTGTGAGGGTCCCTGAGCTTTGTGAGAGCAAAGGAAGGTTGATGTGCACATTCTATTTTGGGATGGGGGGAGGTTGTGGTACTCAGAGTAATTTTGTAATTTTCTTTTTCAAGACAGGGTTTCTCTGTGTAGCCCTGGCTGTCCTGGAACTCACTCTGTAGACCAGACTGGCCTTGAACTCAGAAATCCTCCTGTCTCTGCCTCTCAAGTGCTGGGATTAATTCTTAGGGAAATGGATGGATCTGGAGAATATTATCCTGAGTGAGGTAACCCAATCACAAAAGAAC
>NW_022196903.1:20476417-20499281 GCF_008632895.1 Mastomys coucha | reverse complement strand
TTTTTGGAGGGGAAACTGGGAATGGAGAAATTCGCATGTAAATAAAGAAAATATCTAAAAAAAAAAGACGTGCACCACTACCGCCCTGCACTCAGAGTAATTTTATCCAGAAGTTTGAACACATTTCTCTGCATTAACTGCTGCTCACTGTATAACAAAAGCTTCTCTGACCAAAAGCTGACCAAAGCTGAGAGAACTTTATTCTATGGGTGGAACTGGAAATATTTAGGAAGTAGTTTGACTGCATGGCCATTTAGCAAAACACAGATACATACACATACATAAATAAAAATCTACAATTTTAACTAGGATGTACTTCTACAGTAAGCTTAATACAGTGCTCAAAAATGAACCGATATTTTCAAATCTCAGATCCAATTCTGAAAACAAGAATCTACTTCTTGTCTCCTCCTACCTCCAAGCTTTTCGGCCTGATAGTAACAGACAGGTCCAACTCTCCAGTCAAGTGGTTCTCCCTGCTTTGTCAGTCCAAATCAAACATGAGGCTTGAGGTCTGTGTGCTCAAGCGAAGATTTTTTTTTTTTGGTTGTTTTTCTTCTCCAAGAGAAAAGTCAGGTTTAATAGAATTTCATTCAATCAGGAAAAGCAAAGTAGATATACTCCAGATAGAGATAGTCAAGTGGACTGAAGACCTGAATGCTGTATCAGTCAATTGGGTTTCTCTCTCTCTCTCTCTCTTTCTCTCTCTCTCTCTCTCTCTCTCTCTCTCTCTCTCTTTCTCTCTCTCTCTGTCTATCTCTGTCTCTCTCTTTCTGTATCTCTCTTTCTCTCTCTCTCTGTCTCTCACTTCTCTCTCTAGATATCTGTCTCTCTGTTTCTCCCCTCCCCTCTCCCCTCTCCTCCCCTCTCCCCTCTCTCCTCTCTCCACTCTCCACTCTTTCCAAGGTTCAACTCTGTAATCATGACTGGCCTGAAACTCACTATGTAGACCAGGCTGTCCTGGTACTCTTGGAGATCTTCTGGCTTCAGCTTCCTGAGTGCTGGGGTTGAGCGTGTACCAACATGTCTATTTTGTATTGTAGACTTTTAAGTAATTCCTATGGTCTCCTGCTGCTGATGCCAATTAACTTCCACTCTATAAGCATGCCTCCAGTTTGCTTTTGGGGCCAAGATGTCACTACAATTGTTTCCTCATAGATTATCAAAATATTCAGAGGGGAGAGACAAGCACCAAAAATTAGAAAAGTGCTATGAGTACTGAATTCCTTGTGTTTCAGGAAGCCTTGCCTCAGATGGGAATTTTAACCATTAGGAGACAGAGCTATCAAACTCCAACAGTGTGTTGTTGTATAACTACTTCCCTAGCTTTTCTGTCAGGATACTCCTAACCACAAAAGAGTGGATTTTGAAACAACCTGCCTCCATTCTGCTCCTGGCTGCATGGTTACTTTATAATATAAAATAATTCTGTTCTTTTGAACTTTTAGTTATAGTTTTGTGATTTTTTTTTAAATTTAAGTTTATTATGCAGGAAGGCATAAGTTTCTTCACCACTCTGCTATACTTGGAACCTGTGACACTATTTGACCCAGCAAACATTGGACCTGTTTGGGTGCTGTTTGGAATGTGAGTCAACTTTTATTCACCATTGAGTGCTCTGCAATAGAGCTGTTCTTTGAAGATGATAGATTTCTTTAATGGTTATTTAAGCTGAAGGAAGCAAAATTGGACAGACTGTCATTATAAGGTATAGAAATTTTATTTTTAGTACACTCTGTCCTTCACCCTTCCCACCACCCCATTCCAACTAAAAAAAAATAGTAAACTGTGAGTGTTTGGCTTGTGGGTGTTTTTTAGAAAGGGATTTTTAACTGTTGGGCAGTCCTTGTATCTTTCCTCTCTGTTTGGATCAGCAGTTCTCAAATTTGGCTATGCATTAGAGTTACTTGTGAAAGTTTTAGAGGTCTCAGTGGCCAAGCCACAGGCAGAATATTTAAGAGTGGGTAGGGTTCAATCAGTCATGTTTTAAAACCTCTGTTGTTTTAGTGCTGCTTAAGATGAAGTGAACAGCCACTCAACAGCCACTCTTCCCTACGTCTTTGTTTTTGTATCTTGAGGCAAGCATGAACCCTCTTGAGCTAAAGAGGATGCTACTGACTAACTGCAAGTTTCCAAACTTAAACCATGACCCATCCACTGCTAGCAGTTATCCCAGTACTGTAAAATACTTGTTCTATTTTTTTTTTTCAGCAATAATGATTTTTAAAAGAAATTTCTCCAGCATCAACAAACAAACACTTGGAAAACTTCCAGGCAGATTGTGTTTCAAACAAAGCCTTCTTCTGTACTTGGAAGTTGGATTTGCAGATTTCTCCTCATTCTGATCCATTTCTGTTTATTCTGTTTTTATATGCTTGAGGTAAGACATGATAATTTGCAACAGTTCATAAGTTTTGCTTAGTTGTTATTATTGATGACTTGATTACAGTATTTCCATGTTTATTTGATTTAAAAACTGTAGCACAAAATAATAATTTCAAATCAGATAAAAGGGTCACTAGAAAGACTGCCCTGGATCCTTTAGTATGTCAAGTCTTTGCAACTCTTTAACTTGTAAAACAAGAAGCTAGTTTGTTTTTAAGTACAAATTTTTCCTCCAGAAGTTCTTTTATTATTATATTCTTATAGCAAATATAGGATATCTTTCTTCCATAAAAATATGACAATACAAATATTTCAAATGACTTTTTATAAAAAATATAAAATGCTAAATAATCTATGAGAAATCTTACCATAGCTACATTTTAACACAGAGTTTTATGCCACCTCTTTCTTTAGGAATTCTTTTATATCTCATGGAAATGTTAGTTAAAACTGAAAAGAATCTGTCTGCAGAGACTCACTAGCTGATTAAAATTCAATTCTGTGGAGACACTAGAATGCTGTGAATCCAGAGGCTAATTACTTTATCTCGTGCTAAGTTCTGACCATCTGAGACAGGCACCTCCTGCTCATTTCTGTTATGAACTAACATCTTGCAACAATAGATACAAATCTTTTAGCATGTACTGACTTAGCAGGCCACTAGATTCTACCAATCCCAAAGCCAAGAATGATAAAAGATAGCATCTTGATACTATAGGAAACCTTCCCTCATCTCTATGTTCCTGCCCCTTTAATGTACCCACAGTTGTGGCTTAAAACTTGTCTTGATTTATAACTTTCTCTATTCCATAAAACTACAGAATCACTGTGAATCTGCTTCCACATTGGAACATGTAATTTGGGATGACATAAATCTATGCTCCTGAGCCATAATAACTCAAAATGTCTCCAGAATAAACTATCTTTTATTGCTTTTAAGAAAGACAATGCATTCTTCATTCTAATTAATAATTGCTACAGATTTAGGAAGGAATGATTTTTAACCTTGCTATGCATGACTCAGGGGGTAGGTTCTTGCGAAGCTAATACACAATTAGCAAACATTTATAACTAAGAAAACGTTGGTTTTTTTTTTTTTAATTTCAGTGAAAATATATTTAGGCATATTTCCCCAAAGTATTGACTAGAGTTTCTAAAGGTAATGAATATTAAAGCAATGACCCTTTTATATCTTATGCCTATGCAGTCACTCATACACACTTACTTCATAAGCTTTTATTACTTATCTATATTCTATGTTACTCCAGTCAATTCTACTTATACTGGAAATAAGAAACCTCAAGTGTGAATATGGCAATATTCATGATGAGATAAAGACGTTTATGAGATTGAATGGAACAGAACATCATTTTGTGAATTCCTATGACAGTGTGATAAAGACAGTGCCTCTGAACTCCCATTAGTCTCTCAGTAGTCATGAGGCAAGGCACAATTACTGAAAGGTCCAAAGTGCAGACCTCTCCATGCAGCAGGAAACTACAGCCTTGTAACATTGCCTACAATTTCTGTTTCATATAATCATTTGTTATTTTTTATTAGATATATTCTTTATTTATATTTCACATGTTCTCCCCTGTCCTGTTTTCCCCTCTGGGGGGAAAAAAACCATTCCCTCTGCCCTCCCCCTGATCATTTGTTATTTTATGTATAAAATTACTCGAAAACAAATAGCAGGCTTTGTGCACTACTGGATTTTGAATGCATAGGTAGCTCTCACTCTTCACCAAAGAAGCTTCCTTTGTCAGCAGGCAGCGATCATTTCAAAAAGCCACACTGGTTAAAATTCAGAGATAGCTGACGATGCAAGACCTGCTTCCAGTTAATACACTTACAACAAAACCTCACACCTAAGTATTATCAGCTGACCTTTAGGCTGACTGGCCATGATTAAGGTAAGAAGGTGGTGGGTGTGTGGTGAACCCGGGAATTTCAGAATATCAAGATAACAGAGCATGAGCAGAACTTTGTCTTATTAGTAACATTCTTCAGTGTCAGCCACAAAAACCACTGTGAGCTCATACATAGGAGCAGGAAGGGCTTCCCAGTGGTTAGCTCTGACTCAAGCCATTTTAGACACCATAGTTCTTATTGACCTTTTATTTGATGGGTCCTACATAAGGCTCTGTAGAGATTTAAGATTAGTAAACCTCATACAGCACACTCAGAACATACAGAAAAAAACAGGGTATATATGTCAACCTGTCCTTGAGCCAAGTCACTTCTGTGTCAATGACTGGCAGGTGTGTTATAGCAACAATATGAAACAGCTGGCAGGCATGAAACAAAATGGCTACAGCTCTTCTTGTGTGTTTGGGGGTGGAGGTCAGACCAAAACAGATACATAGTATGTTGTAACCAAATATAACCTTAATTTTGTATCAATATACAGAAATCTAAAATGAAACCAAATAAGCACTGAGGAAGAGGGTGTGGAGAGATTTTAAGAGTTAGAATGATCAACATTTTCCAGTTCCTAATGTCTCTATACCTACTACTTCTTTTTAAAACTTCATCTGTTAGAGTGTGCACACAGTGTGGTAGGGGGAGGACCAAAGCACATATGTGGAAGCCAGAGGGCAATTCTGAAATCTTTCTACCTTTGATGTGGAACCCAGAGATTGAACTCAGATTGTCAGGTTTTCATGCACTAAATCATCTTGCCAACCCCAAATCCTCCTTTCTTTAAAGCCATTTGTACATATTTTTTAACTGATGCAATAATTTAACAGCATGAAGATGTGGCTGATGGTAATCAATTTACAGTATGTATATTTACATTTTTCAAAAAGTCCTTTATTCTCAAATGTTATGTTATATGTTGCCATTCTTAGCTGTGCCCCGTAATGACAAGAAACCATGTCTCCTTTTAAATGGCAAAGAAATTCCTCTGCTTAGCTAATTGTGTCTTCTTGATTATCCTCTGAGACCTATCATCCATGTCAGAAGCTAAAGAATTATTTTGTTCTCATTTATTCTACCAGGCTCTCCGTCATTAGTTTAATTTGGGATGCGTTCTTGCAGTGAAGCTCTTTGATCTTTAGTCATGGTCTATTAAATCTCTGTCCTGAAATGTGTGATCCCTTCACCTCACATCATGATAAGTATCTTTCAAGAGCCTCTCTGAATGTCATTTGCTTCATGATACGACTCACGATGCATTTATCCTTCCTATGAACATCCTCATCACTCTGATTTCATCTCTACCTTTGAACATCACATTTTGATTTTCATTCATGTGGATTTCTTGAGCTCTTTCCTTTTATAAGCACTGCAATCTACAATGGAGAGTCAATGATAAAGGAAATAGAATCTTTTCCCTCCTTGTATGTGTATGGGAAATTATGCTGTGTTTTTAGAAATAAAACTACCTAGAAATGATGGAGGCCGGTGGAAAGAGAGTGTTTCCAGATTTCTGTTTCAGAAAAATCTACAAATTAAGCTACCATCTAAGTCAAGTGTTTAAAAATAAGTAGAGTAAGCCAGGCATGAGACCCCTCAGGGCAGCTGTGGCTACTTTGAGTGCTAAGAAAAGAGATCAAGGAAAGCCTGCTTAGGCTACAGAAAGACGTCATGAGTCCAGGTCTGCGTAGGCCATGGTAATGTTCAAAGTCAGTCTCAGAAAATTATTAATCCTCTGGCACAAGCTAAACTACTGATTTTCATTACAGCTCAGTGGTACAATAAATGTCTAGTGTATGTTATGCCCCTGTCTGTATTCTCAAAACCACAAATAATGAAATAAAAAAGCTTGGTGAGTTTAAATAAACAGCAACGGTTTAAATGGCAGTGAATGCTGACTTTAACTTGATAGTGTATGATGAGGATTCTGGCTACTTTGGATTTTTGCTGTAGTTGTTTGGTACTGTACAAAGAATCAACCAAACCAGGAGCTGGTTCTTTGAGTTGAACATGGAATGGTGGAAAAGAGAATGTGTCTCAGAGGGTTTGAATTTGTAATAAAATAACCAGGCAGGCCTTGTCTGAGGGTGGTGAGATTTCAGAGTAATTTTGGAAGGGATATGCTATTGTCACATACCTGCAAATATGTGCATATGTATGTATGTATGTATGTATATATGTATGAATGAATGAATGTATGTATGCATGTATGTATGTATCACATTGTTTCACATAGTCTAAGACAGAACAATCTTTCAATGTTCATATGTAGAGTAGAGAGCTGGATACCTGGTAGTCAGAAGTCTAGGAAACATGGAGGGGGTAGCTGGAAAGTGAGATATCATTTGAGATGTAAATGAATGGAATGATTAATGACAAAAGCAAAATAAAAAAGGAACAAAAGAAAAGAAAGTCATCCTAGGGATACAGACATGGCCTGATGCCATGGGCCAGGACAATCTCTGAAAATGATGACACAGATTCACTTCCAAAGGCACATGTGTATGCAGTCATGTAGAAGCCAGAAACTGAAACCTAGCATCTTCCTCTTGTGCTTCCTTCTGCTGTACTCAGAGAGGCAAGGTTTGCTGCTGAACCTGGCCTTTACAGTTCTGGCTACTGTAACCAGGCAGCTTGCCTTAAGAATCACTAACCTCAGACTCTCAAGTTCCAGGATTACATTAGGCTGTCATGCTGCTTTAGCTGTTGTGTGGATTCTGGGGATCCAAACTCCTGTGTTCATGCTTCCAAGGCATGAGCTCGATCCACATATCCATCTTTCATCCCCCAAACTTGAATGCTCTCTTTTTTCTTTTTCTTTTCTTTTTTTTTTTAACAAGATGTCCACTGAGATATTGTGTGGTGAAGAGGTATGACACGAGTGTGAGCATCTCATTGCTGGTTGGCTAATTCTGGAAGCAGATCTGTCATTGCCTATCTATTTATCGTACCTAATACAATCATACACAATAAACAGGATGATATATGTTTTAAATTAGCTTTGATTGAGGACATTCTTACTTCATGTTCAGCATGTCATTGCCTTTGTGTGGTTTCAATATGGATTTTCCCCTTGTACAATGGCCATCATTCTCTTTTGAGAGAAGAAATTTATTTTTTTATCCTTTTTATTTTGCTCTCTTTAAAAATTATTTCTTTTAAAACCGAAAAAAAAAAAGCCGTGCAGTGGTGGTACATGCCTTTAATCCCATCACTTGGGAGGCAGAGGCTGGTGGATTTCTGAGTTCAAAGCCAGCCTGGTCTATAGAGTGAATTCCAGGACAGCCAGAGCTACACAGCCTGTCTTGAAAAACAAAAAAGAAATTATTTCTTTCACTTTTTGAGATTTTAAGGTAATTACATCATTTTACCCTTCACCTTCCTTCCTTCAACACCTCCTCTACTCCTTGCTCTTTTTAAAAAACTTCAATTAAATTTTTACTATATTATTTCTTGATAAATAATCAAAAATTTTAATTTTGGTACATAATCCGAATAGATCACTTTCTGGAATGGAAACCACATATTAAATAATATAATGTATTGTAGATTTGGATTTCAAAATGTATGTTTGTGTGTGTACGTGTTTGTATGTGTGTTTGTGTGTAGGTGTGCTTGTATATGTTGAGCTATAACAAAGAGTTTAGCAGAGAATAAAATGTATACAATCTCTAGTTCCTGTCCTGGGAGCTTTGGGTTTATTATATTCTGCTTACTGTACTTTAGACCTGGGGCTTTTCCCAATGCCCATTACTTAGGATGCCCTAATAGTAGACCAGGTGTGCTATCTTCACTCATGAGCTCTCTTGGTCTAAAGGGCTCTGTGAATCAAATTATTCCCACTAACGTTTTTCCTTTCTTCCTTCTTTTCTCACATACCTGTGCACCTGCTGAGGTCTGGAATAACACTGTAAATGCTGCTTTGTGGTATAAGCAGCTGGCATAAAGGATATTTAAATTTAAGCTAGTTTAAGAATTGGCAAGTCCTATTTCCTGAAAAGATGCTGTGACCTAGAGTGGACTAGGAACAGTGCTTGGAATATTAGTAGTCTGGATACATCAGGTCTCACTCTATTTCTACACTACAACCTATAGATATTTACTGTGAGTGAGGTTTGGGGAGTTCTGAATAAGAATCTGTAATAAAGAGATTTCTGTTATTATGTGATATTCAAATATGTTTAGTCATTGAATTGACTAGTTGGTAGTGCATTGATATAGGGCTAAGTAAAAGAATAAACTGTACTCTCATAACACTTTTGAAAATGTTTGATATTTAGTTGTGTTCATAACTTCACAAATAGGGAAAATATGCAACATGATACCAAAATACTTCAATGTTTTGTCTTATTATAAATTGCAGTGTGGTTTACAAATATAATATATATTTTATAAGTTGTACCTATCTAATTAAAAAGTTGTAAGTTTTATATATTTATTAAGTTGCATTTATCTTTATATAAAATTACACATAAAATTCTCATGATTTGTCTAACATGAAATAAGTCAACATTTTTAAAGATTATATAATAGTTAACTATCTTGGCAAGCCCCAGGTCATTGTAAATAACATCTATTAGCCCCTTAGTTAATATTTCCTTTTCTTCCTTGTCTTCCTAATATAGAAGATGCCACCTAAAATGTTCTTAAACTGAGGGGAAACTGGGTGGATTTTGGATGTGAAGAAAACGAACTGCAACAGATGAGATTTTAGTGACATTTTAAGATTATGTGGCTACCAACAAGTAAAACCTTACAGTGAAAACATTATTCTTTTTTTTTTTTTTGATTTTTGAGACAGGGTTTTTTCTGTGTAGCTCTGGCTGTCCTGGTACTCATTCTGTAGACCAGGCTGGCCTCGAACTCAGAAATCCACCTGCCTCTGCCTTCCAAGTGCTGGGATTAAAGGCGTGCGCCACCACCGCCCAATGTGAAAACATTATTCATTGTCTGTTTATTTACTCAATTTTTGAAATTGACAATATTTCCTGATAAACTGCAGATTTGACCATGAATTAAGTCAACAATTCAGAATAGTGCTCGTTCTGTGTGCTCTAACTGAACAAGTTATAATGAAGTAAAATTTATATAGTAAAATAATTTATATATGTACAAATAAATATCTAGATCAATGCAAGAGTATTTATGTTCCACGTACATTCAATTTTATGCCTACAAGTTGACCAGTAAAATCATAGATTTATTACAGAATGTGCTAATCTTTCAAATCCACCTCTCATTATTTTTCTATATTGTAAATTGTTTTATAATAAAATAAAATTATGCTTGAGTTTAACTATTTGTTAAAATAATATAGTACTAGATGAATATAAGTCAGAGAATGACATTTAAAGTGCATATGGAGGCTTCATGTTTAAACTCAGGATCTAAATATATCAAATCTTGATATTGCATTTATCCAATATCAAATATGATAACAATATTTGCTATCAGATAAAAACAAGAAAACCAGCACAAAACATCCTGAGCTATCATGTCAATGTGAAGATTTTTCCAGTATCAATTAGGCAACAAAGCATTAATTCATAATTAAACTGAAATTATATAAAGGCAATTTTTGTATCAAAGAAGGCAATCATAGCCACTTTCCCACTTTTCACTAACATTGTCTGACTATTTACTATTATACTTACTATGCATTTAAATGATAGAAAAGAAGTTATTATTTATAAAACACAAAATACATTTCAGGGAACTTAAGATAATTAACCTGGTACAAGAAAAGTAGCAGGAGTATGATAGTGGTGATTTTTTTAGAATAATATTTGATTTAATTGTTATTAGCAGACAACTATCAAAAGATAGATTTATTAAAGAAACAGATTTCATAATAGGTTCATCTTGAAGTAGACTAAAGAATATGTCTCAAAGTGATATGCTTTCTCTGCAACTACAGACTTTTAAGATCCCATCTCCCAATAGGGTATTACTTTTGTGGGTGGTATTGGACCCAGAGACCAATAGCCTTCATCATTAAAGACAAATTGTTTTGTGGTACTCACCTAGAATTGATCTCTTCTCTAAGACAGTGGAAAACAATGCAGTGCTCTAAGAATATTTCATGGAAGTTCATTATATTTTAATATTATTAACACTTATTATGTATTTACAATTCACTAAATAGGTGGTCTGTGTAATTCCTAATTAATATAATGAATCAAATGTAACAATTACAAAGTATAAATTATTAAGCTCAATTAGGGTAAGGACAATTTTGTTTAATGAAATCTATCTAATTTTCAGAGTCACACTACTACTAAGTAACACAGATGTTCTCTGATACAGAAGAGTAAAAACATAACTTTATGATGTGGTAGAATATGATGATGTGATGTAGCATCAGTTAATATCAGGAGACTGGATTTCAATTACTGTTTTGTACACCCTAATTTCTTTCTTTGGTACTAAGAAGTAGCCAGACATGATTTACATTTCAGTGAGACAGATTCTACAAAACCAAGTCATTAGTAAACAATATAATATCTAACTATATATGCATCTAGTTATAGTCACAAAAATAGTCTTTATCCTTATGGAATCTGAATAATATTGTCAAGCATATTATATGCCACAGAAACTCATAGTCATAAAAGGATACTGGAAGAAAAGTAACACACTGTTTCCTCTCAGCTTGCTAGTTTTACCATTTGAATTAATCATAAAGGATTGAAGGTGGACTAATGTGGAAATCATAGAGAGCCATGTGACATGCAGAAGAGTTAGACAAGTCAAATATTTAATGCTTATATTCAGATACAGAGAGATTCTCCTTTATTTGTTATCAAGTTTTGTGTTCCAGTGTGTAAATTTTTATGTTAAATTGTTGGCAATCTATATTGTAATTTATGGTATTGATATTACAATTTAAAACTCAGAGAACAAACTTATAACTATAAATTTTAGTTTATGAGCTTTCTCACTACTAATCAAAGAATCAAAGTTTGTTGGGCTCCAATATCCTGTGAAAGACATGCAAGTTAAGAAAAAAAGCTCTACAAATATTCTGTGATGAAATGAAGAATAATTACTTTGGAGACAACTGTAAATTCTTATACTGAGAATTTTACAGAAAAAAGATTAACCTCTAAATCACGAATGTGGTAATAGAATACACTTGGGTGACCAGACCAATGCTTAAAAATAAAATAGTAAAAGCAGTCAGGCTTTTTGGAAGTACTATAAATTATGCTGTTAAATTATGGCTTTATTCTAATGCAAATCAAGGTTACCCAGCCATAAAGACTAGGATCACTTGGTGAACATTCTGTTATTTATTTTGTTGACAAAGTATCTATCGAACACTTCTTCCCCACTGAAACACATTCAAGCACCATGCAGATAAAGAAATAGCAAGTGACCAACTGTAACCCTAGGTTATACTTTTTTTCAAACATCAGTGGACTGAAGTAGGATTCAGAGTCCTTTGTAAATTAACAAGCTGCTTGTTTACGCCTCACAAGAGTGAAAAGGTTCATCTCACTGCTAAGCAGATGCAGTGACTGAATGGCTGAAACTTTTGAGAAAATTGCCATACCTTCTCTGAATCATCTCCATAGATACAATGACTCAAGCCACAGAGTTCCATGTATGACACTTCTCAACTTAAAATTATCCCAAATCTTCTAACAATGGGTAAAAGCAAATGAACAAACCACTAGGTTCTAGGGATTCAGATTGAATGCAAAAATAGAGATGTCTCCAAAGTATATGAAGTAGTAGATGTTAGTAGCATATAATCTTAAGTCAGAAAATTTCAGTATTTAGGTTATTTTAAACAAAAAATGAGGAAGGTATGTTGTTTCTACTGTTTTATTTACTTAATAATTATTAGAAAATTTTGGAAGGATTCAGAATACAATTCTTATGTACAAGGTATATGTACATTTATTTACATGCTTGTGTGTGTGTCCTTACATGCATTCAAATGTTAGTTTTTGTGTACAGCCAAAATTCATTGTTATATGCCCTCCTCAATAGCTTTCCACTTTATTTTTTGAGCCAGGGTCTTTCACTAAACCTGAAGTCATCTGATTCAGCTCGTCTAGCTAACATTAAATCCCAGGCATCTTACTATCTCCAGGGCTGATATTATCAGTGTATGCCACCATTACCCTACTTTTTATTAGCTAATGAAGATCATAACTTAGGTCTTTATGCTTTTATGTCAAGCAGTATCCCAACTGAGTCAGCTCTCCAGCCTTGTTATGCACAGTTCTGAACAGTTAATGAATGTTGTATCATTTCTGCAAGTTTTATGAATATGATCATAATTTTATCAGGCCAAATGATGATATAACTAATGTTTAAGAATATTTTCTCTCTATTTTCACCTCCATCACAACATAGGATGCACAATTAACTAGAGTCAGGATATATAGGAATGGCCTTTCACAGGAGTCTTTTGTGAGTATTACCAGTTAGGTAATGTCCACAGTTACATTAGAAAAGTCACATCACCCTGTCTCTTCTTCACACTACCAAGACCTGAATCTAGAATCTTCCTTCAAGTAGGGAATTACAGTATCAGAAAATTTTCTATGGAGAGAAATCTCTTCATAGACCTAGAATAGAATGACCTATTCTCTTCATAGACCATAGAATAGACATGACCTATTCATTCACTGAAATTGTTCACATAGAGGAAAAACCATCACTTATTACATCAATAAAGAAATAAAGCCAAAGACTAATAAATGAATGGACAAATATACTAAACCTTCTACAGAAGTCTTGTGGCACACTTTTGTCTGAGTTTTATATTCAAAGAATTTGGATTTCAAATATATAAATAGTAGAAATTCCATACATTCTTCTCTGATTATCCTTTAGTACATCTTATATTACTCAACTGAAATAACTAAAACTATTAAAAAAATTATTCATTGCCATGAATTTAAATATTCTATTTTAAATTTTCTTTACCACTTCTGGGATCCAGACTGCCACACTCAATTCCATGGTCCTGCCTCCTCAGTCTTTTCATTCAGGAACCATTCTAGTCTTTACCTTTGGGGACCATGACTCTTTGCACAGTATTGTCCAGTTAGTTTACAAAATATCTCGTTGTTTTTTTGTTTTGTTTTGTTTTTTGCTGTTGTTGTTGCCTGTTATGTTTGTTTTTTATTCAATGCCATTGGGAGATGTGCTTTTGTTATGCTATGTGTTAGAAGGATATGATAGTACCACATTCTACCAGTGTTGTTGGTTGTCATCATTTTGCTAAGTGTCTTTCCCCTGGTTTTGAATCTTTACTGCAAGTTACTCTTTTATTGTTTATGAATAATAAGCATCCTGGAGGAACTATTAGAGTCTTTGCAAATATGTAGTTTCTTCACAAACTTTTAGCCATGATTATTACCAAGGCATGTGCTTCAGTAGTAACTATGTCCTGTCCTGTTAGAAGTGCAATTTGTCCTGAGTTAAGTCATTACACATTGCATATGTATATTTAGTCGCTGTATTTTATCTCATCAATATACAGGAGCATTACAAATCAGCATTTTATGATTACTAAAACTATAATCCTACATTTCTGTATTTATTTTTTTTATTCATTATAATGTTTCCATTTTAAAAGCTGTTTTTCTCCTCAATTATTTGCATGTTCAACTGCTTATACCATAAACTCACAGATTTTACATTGCTCTATATATTATGATCCTCTAATAAGAAAGTCTTAGCATCTTACAAAGTAGTGCTAATGACCCCTTTTGTGAGTTCCAAGGATCCTATTTCCTTTCCAAACCTATGACTGCATTTGTTTTTCTGGTTCGTGACAGAATATATGTCTACTCATTTTTAAAGCTTTTTCTTTTGATTTCTTTGTCTTATCAAAATCTTATTTGTAAATTTTAGTTCTAACATTTTAATATTTTTAAAAGAAATCTTGCTTACTTCATTCTTACTGTTGGCAATTTTCTCTTTGTCCTATTTTTCTATATGTCTATTTTATTTATAGGGGATGATGAAGGAAGATAATCAGTCTGATGTGGGCAAAGACAGATGATTTCTTCCCATGTTTTGAAAAATACTCCATTTATTTTTTTGACTTTTAAGATGAATGTGAGCAAATTAAAGGAGTCATTCCTCTACTTTGGCCATCAATTTTCAATACCCTGGGAAGGGTGACAGTTAATGGTGCTGGTAATGGGCTCTACTTCTTGTTCTATTATTGTGGCTGCTTCAGAGAAGGATTGACAATACCTAAGAACAATGACTGGGCCCATCAATCTTTCAGCCCAAAATAACTTAAGACAACACATAGCTTTGTGGAGACAATTAAAGCAAAATTCTTTTTATTTGTTTGATAATCAAAAAAATATTAGCTCCTCGTAATATATAAGTGTATTTTAATCAGAAACTATAAACCTGACTTTCCTTTTAAATGTATATTGAAACATATACATAACATGTATTTTATTATGGTGTTGAAGAAAATTCTTGAAAGGAGACAGAACCAACAATTCTTATATTCTCTCTCTCTCTCTCTCTCTCTCTCTCTCTCTCTCTCTCTCTCTCTCTCTCTCTCTCTCCCTCTCCCTCTCTCTCTCTCTCTCTCTCTCTCTTTCTGTTTGTATGTGTGTATGTGTGGGTATATGTGTATTGTGTGTATGCATGTTGTTTCCCTACGCTTTTAAATTTTTAACCAAATCTTATTCAGAATGTTTTGGACACATATCTATAAATGGTTAGTAATGAGTAATGATGCAAATAGCCAACTCTACATGATCTATTCAGACAAAAGATTAAAATTTCTAAAATTCACATGTTATACTCAATAGTAATAAGTAAAATATGTATTTCTTTCAAATTATAAATGTGATAACTATACCATGGATGGTTTTAAAAGTCTGAAAGTGGGTTAAAGTATCTAAATTACTAAACAAGGAGTCAAAGACACTTTTGTCTACTTTTGGGATCCTACTCCTAGTAGATTGCCTCTTCCAGCCTTGATGTGATGGTATGTGCATGATCTTGTAGCTTGTTATGCTGTGTTTTGTTTGTCTCTTGAAGGCTTGCCCTTTTCTTAGAGGAGGTGGGAAGTGTATGGAACTGGGATAAACAAAAGATGGAGGTAGACTGGGGTCATGGTAAGGAGGGGAAACTGAAGTGAGATGTAATTTATGAGAAAAGAATAAAAATAAATAAAAACAAATAAAAGGAACAATTTTTAAAATACTAAACAAAGAAATAACATAAATATGATTTGATTTATTTTTACCTGTTTAAAACAATCCCTTGATTTAAAATTACTAAGGCATCCATTTAAAAAGCCACCCAGAAAATAAGTATTCTAATATATCCCCTCATTAAAAATATCTCAGTAATTATTCCTAGCAGTATCTATATCATTGCCAAAAATGAACAAAGAGATGTGAAAGACTTATGGAGATGAAACTCATAAATATGAATGGCTAATAAATATGTTTATGTCAGAATTTGGCCTGAAAAACACAACTGTGGAAAGATGAAGTGGGTACCTGAGAGTCTACTCATTTGAATACACTCCAATCAAATCTATGAAAGTTATTTATTTGCATTGAAATGATCCCAAAAATTCATCTAAGAAGAAAAGAATATGCAGAATTTATTTTCGTAAAGAAGTATGAAAGCATTAAGTGAGTGGAATTAAAGACCCAGATAAACAAGTTCCCAAAACTACAACAATATGTTTCTAAACAAGTGTTTGTACCACCCACTGCAAAAAAGTACTATCAAGTGGAGCTAGGAGAAGGACATGGTATGTATAAAACTAGATCTGTTTGTCACAATGTGTAAAAGTCAGCTCAGAATAAGCCACAAACCTGACACAATAAAACTACTAGAAGAAGCTACAGGATAGAAGCACATGGCATATGGCTAGAGACAACCACTTTCTGAATAGGACTCTAAGATTTCCGGAAAAAAGTAGCAAAAATTGACTTTTGTGATTACATGAAATCTAAAATTTCTGCCCAGAAAAGCATAGAAATTAGAAGAATAAGATGATGGCTACAGAGTAGAATAGAAAAGCCTCTAGTTATTCATTAGATAGATGATTCATATCCAGTATATATAAAAAAATAACAAAATTAACACAGTATCTGATTAGCAGACAGAGGTACTAAACAGAAACATCTCAAATAAAAACATACATATAACCAATGACTATCTTAAAATATCCAATGTATGTAGCTATCTGAAATATGGAAAACAAAACTGCACTGGGATTCCATTTTACCTAGTCAAAATGGCTATCATCAAAGAAACAACAAATACTAATTATGATATAAAGAAAAAATAATCCTTGTTCATTGCTGCTAATAATACAAATGAGTTCAGATATTCTGGAAATCAGAGTGAAGGTTATTAAAACAAACTCTAATATTGAGGCTAGAAAGATGATTTAATGGGTAAATCATTTAGTCATGAGGAACAGAGTTCAAATCCCAGCACATGTGTCAGGTGATACACTATCAACTGTAACTCCAGCCCTAATAAGCCCAAACCCGTCTTTGGCCTCTTTAGGAAACTATACATATATGTGTATACTCTTACAGACATATGCACTCACATAAATAACAAAACTAAAAATAAATCTAAAAGAAAAACTCAAAAGCGTAACTACCATAAGATCCAGCCATCAGTTCACTGTAGATATTTGAGCATGTCATGTCCATGTTCATTGTAGCACCAACTACAACACTTAGTTATGGAATCAAAGGATATATCCGTTAAGAAAATGTCATATACAAACATACACAAACATATACATATACACTCACTCACTCACACACACACACACACACACACACACACAGAGTGGGGGGAAATGAAGAAAGCAAAAAAAGCACCATGAATTTCAATATGAGCAAGATTTTTGAAGTAAAGAAATGCAAGGGAATGAAATAATTATATATTTTGAGATATTTTGTATGACTAACTATATATAAAAATCCACAAACATACAAACAATACCAATGATACTGTTCATTTGAACAAAATCTTTCTTCCCTGTTTTCTGAAGCTTGTATATATTATACATATGTGCAGTGAGGACAATTATTCATGTACTTGCTTCTTATTGCCTCTACTAGGAAGGGATGTAATCTTTTTGAGAAAGCAAGTTCTGTGAACAAAGTGAACAGTAGAAAATTGTGTTCTTGTTGTGTTTTGTTGTGTTGTTTGTTTGTTTGTTTTTTGGAGGGGAAACTGGGAAAGGAGAAATCATATGACATGTAAATAAAGAAAATATCTAATAAAAAAAAGAAAAAAGAAAGAAAATTGTACAAAAGTTATACTTAAATATAAACAAATTCTTCCAAGACTTTCAAATTCTCATATCTAAGACACATGACTTAATTGCAAAGAAAATTACTTTCAAGTAGGCTAAATAATATAGGTGGACAACCATGGCTCTTACTCAACATTTCAATGCAATTTGTTATGAATCAGAAAGATGTTAATAATATCCATTTAAATTCTGACACTTTTTTTCAGTAAGATATTTTAAAACATTATCAAGTACAATACAGTTTTCATAGCAGTTATTGAAACATGTATTGATTTTATTTTATGTTATAAAACAATATATTTTCTCTCTGTGATGCTTAATTTTTTCCCATTTAGTTGGATTAAGAAATAAATAGACATGCCAGATAGGAGGTTCAGTGGCTAAAAGTAATGATTACATGAGACAGCCTGAGTCTTATCTCCAGAATCCACAGTAGAAAGAACAGACTTCTCAAAATTTCTTGTCCTCTTATCTCCACCTGGAGACACACCTATATCTGCCACATTTGTGTGTACATGTACAAAGTAACAATAATCTTATAATTAAAAATAAAAAATAAAAAGAAGGGACCTCTTGTAGCTCCAATTCCAGGGCTCTTACATCCTCTTCTGGTCTCTAATAGTACTGCATGTACATGTTATATATACATATACCCATACACATAAAAATATATATTTTTAAAAAAATGCTTTGATTATTAAAGCATACACCTGAGAAGGCACCTTCAAAGACTAGATTCTGAATTGTCAGAAATAATAGTTAAAACTATTGATAATTTAACATATAAAAGCTGTTGACCCTAAAAGAAATGCTATTGATCATTCAATATTTAGTAGAATGTTGGAAGGAAGTGGTGCAAGAGTCAAAGGTGGGACGGGCAAGCAGGAAGTTGGTTCCTAAATGGATAATGTGCTGCCTTGATGCCTTACTGGTTCATCCTGTTTCCTCTACTCTATGATGTCAGAAGTTCTACTATGCAGCTCTTTTCCACAAAGAACTGAACCCATCATAACAGTAAGCAAAAGGAATCTTTCTGCAGTCTTAAAGACATTATCTTATCTGCAAAGATGAAGCAACACATGTCAGCTGCCAGGCTGCTTTGCTTTTAGTAAGGTATGTTAACAATCCTCTAATGTAGAGCAAAAGTATGACATTTTATAACATTGAAAAGCTAGACTCCAGGGTTCATTACCATGTCGTGGTAGACTGACTAACGGGCCTCCATCCTAGCCTATATCCATATCCTGACTGATGCTATAATGCAGTATCCTTTTGATGGACACCAGCATGAGTCACTCATACTTGTAACCTGATTTCTTAAATTAAAAAAAAAACAAATGTTGTTTTCTTGTTTTAACATGAGCCCAAAATAGGAACATGTATTCCTTTGTAGTTCTGCCATCAATTTGTCAAGAACATCCAGGCTTAACTAGAATCTTCTAAAATGATGCAGACATAAATAAAAGAAAAACAACCTCTGACTCACATCATTTGACTCTTAGTTAGTTGTCCTCACCAAGAATGGGAAAGCATGCCTCCACTCAGCCTCCAGCCCAGGATAACCCAGATTGGTGAACACAGAGATATGAGAAAAGCTAATGTTAATTGTTGGTTTTGGTTGGTTTTTGTGCTTCAGCATTGTATCTGTAGGCAACTGATATTCTTTCTATGTATTAAAAGATTACAATTTGTTTTATTCCTCTTACTTTATAAATAGTTTATCATTTTTGTAGGACATTTACTGAATTGTTTAAAATTAAGTAACAAGAAACAATTTAATGACTCATTTTGTATTACAAGTTATTCTTAAATGTCATAATTTTATCTGAATAACTCATTATAACCATAAATGTATAATTTTTATCCTCTTAAGTTTTTAGAGTAACTCTTGAACATTAAATTTGTTTAAAAAAGAATACAAAGGTACATTTCCTGGATCGAACTCAAGAGGGATTAAGGAGGGAGAGTCTTCTTCTGACTAGGCTAAGGGCAACATTTAATGTGAGTGAAGCAAGTCATTTATGTCTCACTAAAGCACTGAAGTGCTGAACAAACTATATGCGACACTTATGATAAGATAAAACAACCAAGTACAAAAATACTGCACTTGAAACAGTACCATGGAATAATGTTTTGAATCTTTCCCAATGGTTTTTTGAACATATTGAACTCAGCAGTAGATCCCTAAATAAATGGACAGCAAATATCCTTTACAATCATATCCTTGGTTTTGTGATATTTGGGGTTTATATCACAGACTCTGAGAAAACTGGACAAGAATTAATTTCTCAGGTCAGTATGTTTCTAAGTCTTTAAATTTGCCTATTTAAGTGAGATTTCATTTTTAACACCAAAAATAGCTTTTGGTGACATATCAAAGTTCCTAGAGAATCTAAAAATTATGTTAGTACATAATTCAAATATTCTTGGTAATGTTTTGGGTACTTAATGAATTGATAAATATATTTATGAAAAAATAAAACTTTGTTTCTCTCCACTGATTTCTGTAAAACTAATATTATATATTCATAAAACAAAACAAATTATAAAACAATTCATGTAGAACTCAAGAACTCAACATTCTTCTATTTCATATGCATTCTTGGAAAAATAATTTTAAAATCCTATTAAAAGAACTAGAGTAGGAAAATGTCATTACAGTATAAAGGGGGCTACCAGACAGAGAGATCAAAAGGAAAAAAAGATAAATAGAGAGTATCGTGAAGAATGAAAATGACCAAAGTATGCTAAGTGTATGAAAATTTTAATAGGAGATTCTCAACTTTGGGTGAACGCATTAAGTTCTTTCTTTCATTCTTTCTTTCTTGCTTGCTTCCTTTCTTTCTTTCTTTCTTTCTTTTTAAATCATGGCAAAGTTCTGTAGAAATTTTTATTTTTAGTTTAACAAATTCCTGAGAAGGAGAAGAAACAAGGGGAGTACCAGTTAGTGAACAGGATGTAGAGGCTCACAGCCATCCATTGAACTGAGTACAGGGTCCCTAATGAAGGAGTTAGAGAAAGGACCTATGGAGCTGAGGGGTTTGCAGCCCCTTAGGATGAACAACAATATGAACTAACTAGTACCCTAAGAGCTCCCAGGGACTCAACCACCAACGAAAGACTATACATAGTGGAACTGATTGTTCTGGCAGCATGTGTATAGTAGAGAATTGCAAAGTCGATCATCAATGGGAAGAGAGGCCCTCAGCCCTGTGAAGGTTCTGTGCCCCAGTGTAGGGGAATGCCAGGGCCCATAAGTGGGAGAGGGTGGGGTGGCAAGCATGGGGAGGAAGGAGGCAACAGGGGTTTGTTCTTGTTGTTTTTGTTTATTTGTATGTTTGTTTGTTTTTTGGAGGGGAAACTGGGAAAGGAGAAATTTACATGTAAATAAAGAAAACATCTTTGAAAAAAAAACCAAAAAACCAAAATGCTCTTGGTACACAGGCTAACACTTGAAGATAATATCCTGCAACAGGGTTGAGCATGAGCCTCAGAGCTTGGGAGTTTTGTAGCATAAGAGAGGAATGGAGTTCAAACAAGTAAAACTGGAGAAAAAGCAAGTGCGAATTCAGCCTGAGTGTGAAGACTCACATTTTAATCCTAGTACTAAGGAAGCTGGGACAGATCACGTGTTTAAAGGCAGCTTGATCAACACAGTGATGCCCTGTTCCTTTCTTTGTTGTTTGTTTGTTTGTTGTTTGTTTAATTCAGGCTGAGTCCTAATCCTACAATCTAAATATTTGTCTTTCTACTCTCAGACAAGTGGATCCTTACTCCTCGTAAAGGGTACAGCTCTTGACATGGAGGTCATTACAGAAAACCACAACCAATAAAAATACAGAGTTATGGATCACAGTGTCAGTGACTATATTTATAAAACACTCCCCCACCTAAGGCTCTGAGAACATTGTAGAAGATGGGAAAGAAAGATTTTAAGAGCCAGAGCATCAGGGAGTTTGCTGGATGATTATGTCTCCTAGTAATGTTAGAGGATACACCTATAAAAAATCACCAATATAACTACCTAACCATGACCTGAACCAGAAATGTATCAATAGACATGTTAACATGGACAGGGAAGACTCCACAAGGTCTCAACACTAAAAGCTAATGTAGAGAATGATATAGAAATAAGAAATCCTGAGAGTAAAAGAAATAGTCTTCTCCAGAGAAGAAGACACCAATTAGTTATCTAGTATCAAATGATCAACATTGAGAACATGCATATGGATAACAATAAACAGACATAGCAAGTTATTTTTAAAAACAGATAGATAGGTAGATAGATAAGTAGATAGATAGATCAATCCATCGATCAGTAGATAGATAGACAAATAGACATATATACATATATATGTATATATATAATATGCATATGCACATTCACATGCACATATACAAAACATATGCAGGTAATAACATTTAACAAAAACAGGTACCATGAATTTTAAAAGGATGAAGAGAGTTATTGGAATAGGTTATAGTGAGGAAATAAAGAAGAAAGTGACATAGCTATATGATAATCTCAATAGAATAAAATAATTTTGAAATGAAGAGTATGGTTAAGCCTGAAGGATATACTCAGCAGTTCTGATAGATATGAACATGGCAGATACACTCGCCAAACACCTTGTCTGCTTGGGCTTTCTCTCTGTACCTAACATAACAAACATTCCAAGGGACAGACAACACACACACACACACAGAAACACAGACACACACACACAGAGACACACACAGACACACACAGACACACACACACACACACACAAGAACAGCCAATTCCTGGTACACACTTTTAATCATTTATTACTGTGATGTGACCATTTTAAAGCCTCCCCCTAGTCTAGTCATATTAACTTCAATGACTTTAAGAAACAAAAAACAAATAAACAAAAAAAAATCCCAATTCAGCTCCAGGAAGGGGTGTTGCATAAAAGCAGAAGCCAAATAGACAGCATCATTCTTATTGTGGGAGCTTATTTTACAACCTAGAAAGCTATTTTGAATTTTTATTAGATATTTTCTTTACTTACATTTCAAATGTTATCCCTTTTCCTGGTTTCCCCTCTGAAAACCCTCCTATCCCATTCCTTCTCCCACTGCTCGCCAACCCACCGACTCCCGCTTCCCTGTCTTGGGATTCTCCTACACTGGGGCATCAGCCTTTTCAGGACCAAGGCCTTTCCTCCCATTGATGTCCAACAAGACTATCCTCTGCTACATATACAGCTGAAGCCATGAGTCCTACCATGTGCACTCTTT
>NW_022196903.1:20450769-20476371 GCF_008632895.1 Mastomys coucha | reverse complement strand
ATGGTGGTTTAGTCCCTGGGAGCTCTGGGGGTACTGGTTAGTTCATATTGTTATTCCTCCTATGTGGCTGCAAGCTCCTTCAGCTCAGTCAGTCCTTTCTCTAGCTCGTTTATTGGGGACCTTGTGCTCAGTCCAATGGTTGGCTGAAAGTATCCACCTCTGAATATGTCAGGCACTGGCAGAGCCTCTCAGGAGACAACTATATCAGGCTCCTGTCAGCAAGCACTTGTTGGCATCCACAATAGTGTCTGGGTTTGCTGACTGTATATGGGATGGATTTCCAGGTGGGACAGTCTCTGGATGGTCTTTCCTTCAGTCTCTGCTCCATACTTTGTCTCTGTGTCTCCTCCCATTGGTATTTTGTTTCCCCTTCTAAGGACTGAAGTATCCATACTTTGGTTTTCCTTCTTCTTGAGCTTCATTTGGTCTGTGAGTTGTATCTTGGGTATAATGTTCCTCGAGACTGAAAGTATCTAAAAGAATGACCTTAAGAAAAAAATTAAAGGCAGAAATAAATTTTTTTATGTTGTTTTAAAAAATCATTCCATAAGTGTCTATCATTTGATCAATATTTGCTGAAGATTTTCCAATAGGAAACAAACATCATGTAGAGAGGTGTGATAGATAGAGCAATGCAGACCTCACAATCTATTTTGTCTGATGTAAATATGATGCTTGACAATTACTTGGTTGAAACGTGTTCTTCATTTACTCTTTCAATAACTGTGATCTTTTTTTATGTATATTTTCAATACTGTTTTTGACATTGTACAACTACATTATTGGTTATTTTTACATTTCTGTGTGAGCTTTTCATAGTAAAGAATATAGAAAAGTCAGGAAATAAAATGTGTATGTTGAAAAAAGGGCAATGATATTACCAAGAGAGGAGAGATGGGTAATACCACAAGCTATGTAGTGCCATATGATGTATGGGGATGAGCCCTGCTGGTTCTTGTGAACTCCAGCTTCAACATAGAGTTCTTTCTTTACAATTTTAATTCCTTCTAAGATTTTCACATTTACTATCCTCTAGGCTGACATATTTCAAGTGGAAAGATAGCCAGTTGATCCATTAATCTAGACAACTCAGTGGAATGCCAGTCTGCAAGACACATTTCTAGGGTAAGTCCCTTACACTTTCTCTCCAGTCCTTGCAAGGGAATATTCTGATTGTCTGGTTCCTCCCAGAACATGGTATTTCCAGTCCTTTATCTTCAGACTGAGTCACAAACTTTTGCCCTCCATATTATACACTGTATGCACTCTCCTCTGTCAGCCCACCTCATTTAATCTTTTGAAAATGGAGATCTCAAAACTCATTTGCTATACATATATTCTAATCTATTTTAGCTGTTATTTTTTCCTTGTATCTTGGCATGAAGAAAGGTGCTCTTGAGATATACATGAATAAGGACAGTGAGTAAATGTGCCAAAGCCATGAAGAAGAGTGCCTTGAAGTATTTTTGCATAATAAAGTCAAAGAAAATTTGTGTACTATGTACTACAAATGGACTAAAAACTGAGTTTCTCTATCCTTTTTACATTTTTTTAATAATGGTTCCCAATCTTGTGCACACTAGCAAAGTACTCTGTCACTGACATAGATTCTCAGCCTTGATCCCTTTCTTGGTATTTCAGCTTCAATATCTCCCTACTTACAAAGTGATTTCAAACAAAATGTCAGCAAAGATACCTATAAGTTTATTTTGTATTGGACATTTTGATTGATTTCCAAAAAGTTAGAAAGTAAGAGAATGTGGGATTGGGTGGGTAGATCAATAGTAAAGATCAGAGAGGAGTTGGAAGACAAGAAACCTTGATCAGAATATATTGTATGAAAAAATATTTTCAACTCCTTCCATGGGTATTTTGTTCCCCCTTTTAAGAAGGAACAAAGTATCCACACAAAATACCCATGGAAGGAGTTGCAGAGACAAACTATGGAGCAGAGACTGAAGGAAGGACAATCCAGAGACTGCTCCACCTGGGAATCCTTCCCATACTCAGTCATCAAATCCACACACTATTGTAAATGCCAGCAAGTGCTGGCTGACAGGAGCCTGATATAGCTGTCTCCTGAGAGTCTCTGACAATACTCCACTAATACAGAAGTAGAGGCTCACAGCCATCCATTGAACTGAGCACAGGTTCCCCAGTGAAGGAGCTAGAGAAAGAGCCAAAGGAGCTGAAGGGTTATCAGTCCCTTAGGACGAACAACAATATGAATCAATCCCTCAGAACTCCCAGGGACTAAACCACCAACCAAAGAGTACACATGGTGGGACTAATGGCTCCAGCAGCATATGTATAGCAAAGGATGACCTAATCAGTCATCAATGGGAGGAGAGGCCCTTGGTCCTGTGAAGGTTCTATGCCCCAGTGTAGGGGAATGCCAGGGCCGGGAAGCTGGAGAGGGTGGGTTGGTGAGCAGGGGGAGGAGGGAGGGAAGTTTGTTTTTTTTTTTTTTAATTTTCTTTTTTTCAGAGAGGAAACTGGGAAAGGAGATATCATATGACATGTAAATAAAGAAAATATCTAATAAAGAAAAAGTTAAAAAAATAAAGAAAACAATGTAACTGCAAAAAAAGAAAAGAATAAAAGAAAAAAATATTTTCAATCAAAATTACAATATATAAAACAAAAAAAAGAAAACTAATGAAATAAATACCCTCTTCCTCTCCTGATGGTAACTGTGATGATTCATTTTTTGGCAATACTTGGCAATCAGTTGTGATACACTTTACAAAACATTAGCATTTTTACATTTCTTCCTAAGGTGCATCACTAACTATCATGCTATACATTGGGCAGGCATTCAACATTATCCATCCTATAAATTAAAAATTATATACAAATCTATCAAGTCATTCTCTGTTTAAAATCTTAACTGTTTGCTGTCCAGTTAGGGGAATGAGGAAGAACATCAGGATATAATTAGAGAAAAAATATGAAACTACAATTTTTCAAATAGCAGAAATGGTTAAAAGATGAAAAAGAAATTAATAGCATTCTATAATCAACCTATCTTACTACCTTAAAATGTCTCTGATTTTAGGATAGAAGTGAGGGCTATAGAGCAGTTCAGTAATGCCTTGGCCTCCAGAGGACAGTTGGCCCTGGAGAGATCACATGGAAGAATAGATCACATAACACATAGAGAACATAAAAACACTGTAAAGCAAAGGACATACAAGGAGAACCTTGTAGATAGTTGGGACACTTCCACTTACGTGTCCCATTGAGAGTTTCAATGTAAGCACATGCCTTTGAATAAAGCCCATGAGGCAGATTAAGGAACCCTCTGCAAGACGCATAGAAGGTTGTAATTGGAACTGACATGACTGGCTATAATGCTTATTGATTCCAGCTAGACTGGAAAACACCACAATCAGCAGCACAGAGAGAAAAAATAGTATGATGCACCCAGACACATGAATCATTCTTCCAAGATTAAATTTTGCTTTGAAGAGACCTGACAAATGCTACCAACAGGAGCAAAGCTAAGTTACCACATCTCCAAAGCCAAAGAAAATCTTTAGAAGTGCATACACATCAAGAGCCTAGCAAAAACATCTTCCAATTTACTAAATAAAACTATACTAAGCACACAAATCGGCAGGAAAATGCTATGCTTAATGAGAGGAAAAAATTATCAGTAGAAACAGAATCAGAAGTAACATCGGTTTCAAAAGTACTAGACAATAATAGTAAGAAGGCCATTTTAACAGCAGCAGGTATTTTTCAGGAAGCTAGGCAAGGTGTTAGGTAGGGATGCAAAATTTCTAAAAAGACATCTAAGTAGAACTTATGAGATAAAACTTCAACATCTGAAATGAAAATTATACAAAGTACTATTGGTAGGAGAATACACTCTGGTGAAGGAAGGGTTATTCAGTAGATATAGCATTACAAGCCATCCAAATTATAACAGAATGGTAAGTGTGATAAAGAATAATCAGAGTATCCTAGAGTTTGGAACAGCTTTAAGTGACCAATTATATACACAGGCCCTTGCTAATCACCTAGCTTTCCTCCTCCAAAATTAAAGAATTGATACCAAAAGACATGATCAGATTACTTATAACCAGTTAGATATTTAAACAATCTTAAAAGTACTTGAGATAATTAAAGAAATGCAAATCAGAATCCCAGGATGACAAAAATATATAACTGTTGAAATGTGTGAGAGAGTGATGATCGTGTTTGTACAGATTTGAAATAACTGAAACTCATTTATACTGCTGTAGGATTTTCAAAGGACACTCCTACTATGGAAAACATTTTGCAGATTTTTAAAAAGCAAAACACTCATATTCCATATGGCTCAGCCATCCCATTCCTGGGTATTTGTCTTAGATAAGTGTATAATTGCATAGTACTACATGATGTTTTTAATAGCTTTGTGTGAATTACTCAAAAGCTGAAGCATTCCAAATGCCATATGCAGGTGAGTAGATTGGAATACAGCTCAACACTGGAAAATAAAGAGATATTGGTTCTTAAAATAAAGTACTAAATTAATCACAAAATATAATTATTTGGGAAGGAATCTGAGATTAGTGTTTGTTTTAGCACTGGAGTGACTGGGGGGAAGTTTTCAAAAATACTTGGGTGTGACAGACATACTGCTTTAGTATGGTAATGATTTTGTAGATATTCCTTTACATAAAATGCATTGAATGTTATATGTGATATATACAGCTTAGTGTGACACTGATCTTCCGGAGATGCGCATAAGTGTCTACACACACCAGACAGGGAACAGACAGCAAAATAAAGTACAGATACGTTTAAGTCCAATTTGATTCAGGCAGTTCAGTAGGTCAGAGAGTGTCCTTTGCAGTGTCCCCACCACCCTCTACATACATAAGGCAGTGAAACTCACCTTCTCTGTTTTTCTTACAGAAAGCTCCAGGGTCCCTACCACTTCCAGAAGCTTTCTCTAGGCAGCACAGCAACTCTTGGGAGTGTCTCTCAGTTGCTGTCCCTCATATATGCTTGAATAAGGAAGGTACTTGTGAACATGGCCAGTTTCTGGCACTATGTGCTGGTATTTTGAGTTGTTTGTTTCCTTAGCATAAAGAGCTTCCTGTAGGCTCTAATATTTCACACTTATTTAGAAAATTCTGTCATTGTACACCAGTGGAAATGCCCTGTCTTAATGAGCATCCCCCATAGACAGAAGGGTAAATCTTGAAGGATTGTGTTACATAACACTTCTGACATTCTAATAGACACAGTCTCACAGCAAGCTCTCTGTTCAGACACTCCTTCCACCCTTCTGCCACAATGATCCATGAACTTTACATGCAGGAGTCGTGTTGCAGATATATCAGTTGGTACTGGGCTCCACAACTCTACATTCTGATTGGGGATTTACAATCTTCTGGTAGATATAAACATTGGATCCTCAAAGAAGGAAATCCAAAAGTCAGTTCCCAGGCTAAGAGAAATGTTGCCCAGCTACTGAGAGTTTAGAAATTACATTCCTAATTTCTAACAGGTAAAATCTCTCTGTCATCAGCTAGATGCTCATTATTTTTCTCCAATTCCACATCCTACAAAGAGCCTTGGCTTCCTTTAGTGACATCAAGACAACTTCACAGGGAACATGCAACTTTGTTGACTTGTTCTAGCAATTTTCAAATCCGTCTGTTAAGAAATGTTTTTCACAATTTAGAGCAAAAATTTTCCATAAATTATTTTTAAAAAATCTTTCATCATAGAAACTGAATTTCTCACAGATGGTGTTAAAATAATCCTTTTTTTTTTTTTAAATCTCTTCAAATTTCCCCAATACTAATGAAATGGTTTTATTTTATTCTGGTTTCACCTCATTCTGATACCCAACTCTCAGTTCAGCCTTTGCCTGAAAACAGGAAGGTGAAGACAGTAACAGGAAAGGGCATTAGTAAGACTGCCACCCAGAAAATAGAGTGCACTCCCAGTCAAGCATTTAAGTTTTAATAAAAGCAAGTTTCTTTAATTTAACAATAGATTTGTTGAGCATTTTTCACAATGACGACATGCTAACAACACAGCATAGAAAATGTGTATCTGACAAATTTATTCAAGGTTTTTTGTCTTTAATCTTTTTTTGTCTTTTATTTATTTGTTTATTTATTTGTTTATTTAATTACAATGCAGATTTTATCCCCACCCCTGTCTACCCTCCAACTGTTCCACATCCCATACCTCTTTCTCACCCTCTGTCTCCACAAGGATGTTATTAAGTAATGTTGCAAATTTTCCATTTTAGTATCTTCATTTGTATGTTATCTGGCTTTTTCACGTTTAAATTTGATAAGATGCGGAAACATGAATCCTTAAGTAGTAAAAAGCATTCAAATATCAATGTTGTAAGAAAAAAATGACAATGAATTATAGCAGGTATGACTGTTCACATACAGTTTCTAAAAACATCAATTTATACTCTTTATATTTTTATTCAAGCACAGCAAACTTAACAAATTAACTGTCAATATATAAAACAATATTTCCCATATTATATTGATAGGAAGGTACTTGTTGAATATATTTTGTCAATCCAGTTTTCATCCGTCAGCGTGATTCCAATGTGGCATCTGATATAAAGACAGCCTAGGCATGTTGAATTGGATGAAGGGTTTGTTAAATGCTACTTGAAGCCTCATAACAAGGAGAGATGCTAAAATCACCTACAGGAGCATGTAAACACGCGTACCCATGTCTGCCGACCAAGATGCTGTTCATCTGTCTTAAAGACTCACAGAAAACACTTTACTTGCAAGTTTTCCTCCAAGTATCCTGATGAGAAATTCTGCGTAGCAATGACCCCGAGGGTATCAAACTTCGCTTTCCTTTTGTTTGACTCTTGAGTTCTTGTTGACGTATTGGAGAAAGACCAAAGGTCCATTCAGCTGCATGGCTCAACAGAGGCTGACTGCCTCTTATCCATGTGATGTTCTGAGTTGTGTCTGATTTCCTCTGCTAAGTGTGTCTTTTGCTCTTTTCCTATTCTGCTTGGTTAGTACTTTTAAAATCAGATTCCTAACCTGGGAGAAGGTAACTGCCACTCTCTTTCAAGCACATCTCAGAAACTTTTATATAGACTGGCAGCCATCTGCATTGTCTTGCTATTTGCTGGGACTACAGAATCCTGGCTCCATCTGACCTAAGACAGATGATGTAAAGGTCTGAATTTTGACTGGATGCAAGTTAGTTTGTTTGAGCATTAAAGTTCTAGAAACATTGCGATACAAAGCCAACTAGAACTTAAAGGAAAGAGAACACAGTGGCTCCATTTGAATATTCTGTTGTACTTATTCTTTCAATTGTTCTAGCATTTCTTGGATTATTTGATTACCGTTGCATCAGGACTAAAATGAATAAAAGGTATGAAAGCCTTAAATTAAAGAAAGAATGTCTTCAAACTTGATACCTATCATTGGCATCTAAGAACATATTCCACACTGGATTTTTCAGTCTCTGCAAATCTTTTAGGGATCTATCTAGTGAGCTGAAAACAGCTATTTGATATTTAGTGGCTTACAGTTTCTTGCCAGTAAAGGCAGAATCTACAGAAAAATAGGAAATTATATACGTTGAAATTTTGGGGGGAATGCCAGGGTCAATAAGTGGGAGAGGGTGGGGTTGCAAGCATGGGGAGGGGGGAGGCAACAGGGGTTTGTTCTTGTTGTTTTGTTTGTTTGTTTGTTTGTTTTTTGGAGGGGAAACTTGGAAAGGAAAAATCATATGATATGTAAATAAAGAAAATATCTAATAAATTAATAGAAAAAAAGAAATCTTAAAAAAATAGTCATTTGCAGATTATTTTTATTTTTAATGACAATTTCACATTACTTCTAATAAAAATGTTTTGACATTAGTGATACAGGGATGTTTATTCTTTCCTTTCAATGTCATTGGGTGGTAGGATTAGAATTTGTTTCAGACCCATATATAATTTTCCTTGAACTCTCTTTGTCTTTCATTATTTAATTTGTTTGCCAGTTAAACACATGTAGCAATACATTAATCCATAGCATGACAATTTATCTGGGTTTGTGTAACCTTTATCACGTATAATGCTAGCTTTAAGAATACCAAATTCTAGAGAAAGAAAAATGAGATTAATTCAGCATATGCTATGTGTCTCATTGTGATCTAATCAGCTATAAACTGTAAGTAAAGGAAATCTATTGTTGGGGCTGGTCTGGTGCTGCTATATATTCATATGCTAAAGACTTGCTCTCAATATTTGGTTGTAGTCCCACAAGCACATTCTCATGCACACCAAAATGTGTTGCTTAAACTTTGTTTGCCAATCCTATCTGTTTGATTAAATAAAAATGACTGTGAATAGAGGTAGTTGGGGCTTAGGTTACTGGGTCACTGGTAGGGACCAGGAAGCTTAAAGAGAGGAGAGTAGAGGGAAAACAATGTACAGCCAGCAAATGGCCTGATGGAGCTTGGCAAGGAACTGGGAGAGCAGCCGGGAAACAGCCAGTCTATCACAGAAAAATAATTCAGGAGTAATTGTCCAGTAATTGTACTAAAGCTGATGAAGTAAATCCACAGAACTTTGACTTGGTTATTGGGGAGCTGGCTGGGTCATAATAAGAATTAATAGGAAATAAAGTCCCTTGCAACAACAATATATCTTACAAATAAAGGTATACCTTTGTTTATAAGTTTCAGAGTAAAGAGTGAGGAGATGTCCAATGAATGTGATACATTATGAGAATCAGTACTGATCATCCTTAAGAAACAACTCCACCAAGCATGTGAATAATGAGGAATAATGATTTGGCTTATATTGTAACTTTTTTTTATAAATTTGATGGGAGGTGTCAAATATAAATGTGATTATATCTTTAATGTCACTGGTTTTGTTTTATGAGTGACAATATCAAGACCGCAGAGAAACAGTTTCTAGTGCATGAGTGATCACTGCACCTTTGGGGCAATCTCAGAGCCTTTTTCTTCTTACTAATCTGTGAAGCTTTCTTCTGCTCAGTAACCTCAGCTACAAAGATTTCCAATGGCCTCCTCTTATGATAGCATCGGGATGCATCAGATCTTCTGGGATGTTTGTAGATGTCTCTTTTCCAAGCAAACACATTGGAAAAATAACCACATTTGTCCCATATTGGAACATTTAAACAGACTAGAGTGCCTCTGGAAAAACACAGCTTGTGCCAAATTGCTGACATTCTTAAATGACAATGATCATTTCCCCGAATTCTTTAGAAAATGTGACATATTCATACTTTTTATTATTTAGATGCCCATAGTCATGCTCTTCCTGCCAGTGCCTCTAAAGCATGTGCTGCCCTGTGTGCAGGAAAATGGCTGCTTGAGTGAAGAGTCCACTTCATTCCAGTGATGGAGCTAAAGGCTGACATAGTGCTGCATCCCACTCTGACTTTCTGATTCCTAACAATGACCAACTAAAACCTGGCTGTAGATCCACATGCATCAATTCAGCAAAAGTAACCGAGAAAAATAACAATTAGAGATCTTTTTGGTTATTACTCTCAGGTTATAATAAAGGCCAGTATAGGTCTTGCAGAGAACAACCCCATAATGGAGGTGGTGCCAAAATACAACAGCAATGCCCCAGAAGTCTTTTAGTCCAAAGCCACAGTTCCCAGGCTCAAGAATGGCCCAAGAAAAATGAATCCTGCTGCCTGTCAGAATCCCTGCTCCTATTTTGAAAATAGCCTCAGTCAAGCATAGTAGCACATGACTTTAATCCCAGAACACAGAGTCAGTTTGATTTCCATGAGTTAGAGACCACCTGGTCTACACAGTGAGTCCATGTAATGAGACCCTGTCTCAAACAAACAAACAAAGAGAAGAGAGGAAGAATTTTATTGCTCATTTAGTTATTTGCTTATTAATCAGATTGGACAAAATACACAGAGACAGAGTCTATAATTACAACAAATAAGAGAGGAGGAAGAGTAACTTCAATGTGTGTTCTTCGCAAACCCTCTGCTTTCTCATTTGCTTAAAAAATAGCACTCTATAAATCATAATGTTATGCCAGTAAAGCTAAGCTAGGGTTTCTGTTTAAAAGTATCAAATCTCCCACTAACAGGAAGTTGAAGATGACAATATAAGGTAAAACCCACTATATTTTATTATAAATTTGAAAAACAATCAAACTATAATCTGAGAAGTAATACAGCTGTCTACCCTGTTGAGAGTAGAATCATTATTATTAAGGAAGTGTGAACCTGCCTTTTGCTTCCAGAACCTTGGGTCTACACTGTGCCTTCTTTATAAACCAACATATCTTAATTAAAAGACATATTTTTGCTCAGCTTGAGTCCATAACCTCTCTCTGGATGGTATCAAAGAAGATATTATCTTGAAGATTCCTGAAAACTTGCTGAAAAAGGTACATCTTGGTAAGGTTAACAGCTGAAATCTACCTGCAGTTGGAGAAGCAAGACCATCTGTGGTTCAGCACACGTGTTGAGAGCATTGGAGTGATTCTAGGTAAGACTTACAGGCTGTGCAGTTCATTTCACCAGCAACAGTCATAACAGTGTATTTTTCTGTTGCAGGTAATTCCATTTTTCACATAGGTAGGACTTACATCACAAAGTGAATGTTATTATTTTCTATAGTTCCTGATTAAACTGCCCTGTCGGCATATTTGAGAGGAAAAAGAAAATTAGATCTTTGAAAATTAAACAGAAAGTCAATTTTGGCTTTACACAACTTCTCAGCCCCACAAGGTCTCCTGACCTGATTACCTTTTCAATCTTAATGTATGAATTAGTGAAATGACAAGCATCTTAAGGACACCACCTAGCAGATGCCTAGAGGTTTCTAGATACTTGGAAAAATGAAACAAATAATGGTTGCTGTCAATTCAGTTAAGCCTTGCTCTAAAATGTACAAGAGTTCTACATCTGAATTTATTTCTCTCCTTTTTATTCTCTCTACTGTTTGTATATGGACTGTGTGTGTGTATGTGTGTGTGTGTGTGTGTGTGTGTGTGTATTTGTATGTGTGTGTGTGTGTGTGTGTGTATGTATGCACACACACATGCATGCACACACGTACACTTCTCTTGGTTTTGGAGGACAGATTTAGCAGTATTTGAAAAATACATATTCTGGGCTGCAGAAATGGCTCAGCAGTTAAGAGCACTGACTGCTCCTTCAGAAGTCCTGAGTTCAATTCCCAGCAACCACATGGTGGCTTACTACCATCTATAATGGGATCTGATACACTCTTCTAGTATGTGTCTGAAGAAAGCTGCAGTGTATTCATATAAATAAAAAAATTAAAGCTTAATAAATAAAGAAAATATATATTCTGTCCTTGCTATCTCCAATGGGCATGTGCATTACAAAATGTTCATTATGTTATTTAAGTATGTCAGTTTCAAAGAGAATTAAGAACATAACACAGATCATTTATTAGTAAAAATCACTACATGTCAGCACTGTAAAGTATATAGTATGTGTTTTTATTCTGTCTTCGAAATTACCATGTTGTTTGACTTTAGATAATAAACATGATTGTCACATACACATGCCCTCCATTAACAATTTCTATAAGAAAGGTAGACTGATGTTTACACCTTGAGTAGATACACTTCTTGGTCCTCAATTACAATTCCCTTGTCTTGTTCTCTAAAAGAGGTTATTTTTCTCTTATTTGTGAATTGGTTTATCCTAGAAAATGTGGGTATAAGTAACAATGACTGAGTTCCAGGGCTAGAATTCTGAGATTAAAATTTAAGCAAGCATAGCATGGTCAAGCATGTAGGCTCATGTCTGTAACCTTAGCACTTGGGAGTCAGATGCATGAGGAGCATTCCCACAAATTTTAAGACCAGTTTTCCATCATAAGTTCTAGGACAGACAGGGTTTCGTAGAGAGACACTTTCTTTCCTTCTTTTTTTAAGAGGCTTTACCACATCTCCTTTCTTTTCTTCCAAACTGATTCAAAGAAACCAAGACGATGTTAAAACAATTACAGATATTCTTGTTGCATTCATTTCATTTATAATTCTGTTACAGAGAATGGGTACTGTTTGACTTAGATCCTATTCAAAAGGCTGAATTAATCCTAACAAGATTTACACATTTTCCTATCAGTGTGTGGTGTCAGTGTGGCCACATATACCACAATAAAGACGTGGTATGAGTGCTTGAATAAGAAATGTGTTTCTTTTTTTTTTTTGGCATAGTATTTTATCATTTACAGAAACCTTTGCACACATTATGAAGATTGATAAATACTAGTGTATCTTCTGCTCAGACCAAGAGACCCTTTCTTAAAACAAAAAAGACAGACAGACAGACAGACAGACAGGAGAGATGGAGGTAGGGATGAAGAAGGAAGGAATAAAGGGAGGGAGGGAAAGAATAAAGAAAGAGAAAGGGAGGAAGGAAGGAAGGAAGGAAGGAAGGAAGGAAGGAAGGAAGGGAGGGAGAGGGAGAGATGGAGGAAAGGAGGGAGGGAGGGAAGGAGGGAAGAAGGAAGGAAGAGTTGCTTGCATGGCTTTGCAGGTTTTATGTATTTTATTTGAGATCTTCCAGTCTCTGTCATTAGAAGACATATCATTTGAGTCCAGAAGAAGACTCATAAAGCAGACATAGATTGGTTTATAGCTTCAGTTGCTAGGCACAGCCCCACAGTCAACAATAAAGAAAAGCCAGCCAGCTGATTACAGGCATGAGAACAATAGTCATCAACTTAGAATTTACTATACATTATTTCCATCAAATATTTCTTCACTGAAAAAGGTATAAATTATACCTAAATTATATAGATATGAGTGGTAATATGTTTTCGTGGTAATGTTCAGAGTTTTATTTTCTGTATATTTTCTTTATGTGCTTATGTGTCAATTATCACTAAACATCCCTAATAAGTTCATAGTAGGATGTCAAAGGTGAAGTAACTTTTAGAGGAGTATCCTGAATTTAAACACCTTACATCATATGATAAACTTGCTTCACTTCTTTAGAGGACTGGTTAAGAGAGCCACTGGACATCTCTTTTGTTGTTGTAACCTACACTGACATCAATTTGTTTTGAAAGTAAATTAAACATACAAGTAGCCTATCAAAAGTATCATGATGATTAGAATTGAGTATCAGTACTTGTTTATAATAAGTATGTGTTTTGAATACTTAGTTTTCTTTAAGTATAAGTATTTGTTTTGAATTCTTAGAGGCTGATACAGCCAGTACATGATCCTCATGTATCATTTACCAGATGAGCATGTTGCAAAAGAAGGTTAATCCTCTAGTTCTACTTTTTATTTGTTTTCCTTAAATTAAATTTTTTTCTCATAGAATATGTCCTGATTATAGTTTTCCCTCCATTTACTACTCCAAATTCTTTCTCATATCCCTTATTATCTGGATAGACTCCCTTTTGTTTCTCATTAGAGAACAAACAGCCTCCAAGAGGACAGTAATAACATAATATACAATAAAACAAAAACTAACACATGAGATTTGGACAAGATAAACATAAGAAAAAGAGCAGAAGAGACAACATACTAATCAGAGACCACCTCATTTAAGATCAGGAACACTGAACTGGAAGCAATAAAATATGTGTAGAGGAAGAATATAGTAGAGACCTGTGCATGCTACCTCAGTCTCTGTGCATTCATATGAATTTTGGTTAGGTTGGTTTAGATGGCTTTGTTTTCTTGACGTCCTCCATTCCTTCTGGCTCTTATACTTTTTCTACCTTCTCTTCCATGAGGTTCCCTGAACTAGGTATGAGGAGAGGAATTTAATGGAGTTATCATCCAGAGCTAAGAACTTCAAGGTCATCCCCTTTGTTTCCTCCTCTGTTTCTCTATGTCCTTTGTGTCTTTGTCTCTGTGTCTCCGTTTCTGTCTCTGTCTCTCTGTTTCTCTCTGTCTCTCTCTCTCTGTGTGTCTCTGTCTCTGTCTCTGTATTTCTTTCTGCATACTGTCTGGCTGCATGTCCTCGTATTTGTTTTCATTCATTCCAGAAGAAAGCATCTCTGACGATGGCTAGACAAACAAAGCAATCTATGAGTATAGTAGAATATCATTAGGAGTCCTTTTCATTTTCCAGAACAGTAGTATTTGCTTTTACCCTAGTTCCATGCTATCTAGTCTCTGATTCTTGGTTACCCAAAAGTATCAGGCATGGGTAGCATCTCTTGCAAAATGTCTTCAGTCAATCAGGTATTATTTAGTGTAGAGGTTTAAATAAATATGGCCCACATAAACTCAAGTGTTTGAATGCTTGGCTCATAGGGAGTGGCACTATTAGAAGGTATGGCCTTAATGGAGGAGGTGTGGCCTTGTTGGAGGAAGGGAGTCACTGTGGAGAAAGACTTTGATGTTTTATATATACTCAAGCTATATCCAATGGTGCCAACAGTCTCTCCTTGCTGGCCATGGATCAAAATGTAGAACTCTTGGCTCTCTTTCCAACCACATCAGCCTGTAAGTGTACTGACATATTTCCTACTATGATAGCAATGGATTCAATCTCTCAATTGTAAACCAACCCTAATTAAATGTTTTCCTTTATATGAGTTTCATTGGTTATAGTGTCTTTTCAAAGCACTAAAACCCTAACTAAGACAGTTGGTTACACTGATAAACTTTGTGCCACGATTTCACTAGCATATCTTACAGGCAGGCCACCATTATAGATCAACATTTGATTGCTGGGTTGTCATTTAAATTGCTTTTTTGATACCATGCAGGGTACCTTTCTGTACCAGCAATGCTTGAACCTAGAGATGAAGGCTCTATGCAGGAATAAGTTGAACTTCTCTATTTTCAGCGAGTTGTGGAGGTGTTGTCTTCAGTAATTTGATGTTACTGTCAAGTAGTGGACAACAAAATATAGTCTTGGCAAAGCCTGAGTTGTTTTAGGGATTCAAAAAGGACCCCTTTATACACCAACTCAATTAAATGTAACATACTGGAAGTTTTATATGGTTTCAAAACTGTCCAGTTGGAACATTGTCTCTTCTACTATTTGGTGATTTTATTTAGATTGCCTTCATACAGGTATATATTTAAAGAATCTTCTACTAGATTACATTTCTAAAATGTCCTTCAAATTTCTCTTTTGTTTTAACTTCTTATTGATTCTTTGTAAATTTTACATCATGCAATCCAATCCCACTCCCCATCCATTCATACCTACCTTCCATCTTCCCAACCTCCTCACCAAAACCAAATCAAAACAAAAGCAAAAACATCCATAAACGGTCTCATTGTAGAAGCTGCAATGTGTCACAGTACATCACAAAGTATACACTTTTGCCCAGATAGCTTTACTTTCAAATGCTCATTGCAATGAGTCATTGGTCTGGTTCAAGGCCTCTACAACTTCAATACTGGACCCTCACTGGGACTCCTCTTGGATATCCTCTTGTTGCCCTGTGCCATGGAGACACTGAATCTTTGGTTCTGCAGAGTCAGCCCCTTCACGTGCTTCAGCAACTCATAGATGGGATAGATGTTTGGGTGGGCCAACTAAAAACCTTGGATATAGGCTTCAGTGGCATCTGAGTTGGTCAGCCAGCAGCTCTCCCTCACCCAGGCTACCACAGACAGCTCTCCTGATTCACCCAGGAGAGAGGCAGGCCTGGCTCAGCTCATCCCAGGGACATCAACATAGTGCCAGGCCACAGGATCAAAAGTGGTTCTTGGCAGCAATACTGACATGAACATGGCTTCAGGTGTCAGCAAAGGTTACTCACATCAGATTGTTCCTTATCACCATTGTGTCCCTAGTTCTGGCACCTTTCTTCATAGTTCACAAACTGTTCCTCATCTCTTCCTTCCCCATGTCTTCACCACATACTTGCTCATTCACAGTGGTACCTGCCCAGCCTACACTTTTTAGCCATCTTTCCCTGTATTTCCTTTTCTTCCTGTCCTCCTTTCTCTCTCCTGACCTGATTCTCTTCTTTTAGCAACTCTATCTATTTATAACTCTGTTTCTATTTCTCTTTCCTACGGACATGTATCTGTTACCTCTAGTCCCTTACTCTATATATTACCTCTGTGGTTCTATATGGTGTAGCTTAGTTATCATTGATTTAACACAATAGCCACATAAAAGTAACAAGATAGCATACTTGTCTTTCTGGGTCTGAGTTGCTTCACTCAGGATTACTTTTTTTCCTTATATCCATTTAATGATTAATGTCATTTTTTCAACTGCTGAGTAATACTCCATGTGTAAATTTACCATATTTTTTCATTTACATTTCTGTTGAAGGACATCTAGATTATTGCCAATTTGTGACTATATTGAATAGAGTAGCAATGAACATAGGGAAATGTTTCTGTGGTAGGATGAAGCATTTCTGGGTATATGCCTAAGTGGTATAGTTTGATCTTGGGGGTAGATGAATTTCCATCTTCCTGAGGACCCACCACTGAGATTTCCATAGTAGCTGTACATGTTTGTAATCCTATAAGCAATGAGTAAGTGCTCCCCTTGCTTCACAATCTTGACATCATGAGCTATCTGTCACCTGTTTTATTGACCTTGGTCATTTAGACAAATGTAAGATGAAATCTCAAAGTAGTGTTCATTTATATTTTCTTGATAGCTAAGGATGTTAAATATTTCTTTAAGTGTTTCTCAACAATTTGAGTTATCTCTTTTGAGAATTCTCTGTTTATATTTGTACCCCAGCTTTAGTTGGGTTATGTATTTTCTTGATATCTACTTTGTTATACATTTTAGAGTTTAGACCTTTATCAAATATGTAAGTGGTAAAAATATTTTCCTATTCTACTTTTTCCAGTTGATGGTGTTCTTTACCCTGAAGAAGCTTCTCAGTTTCATGAGTTTCCATTTATTAACTGTTTACCTTACTGCTTGTGCCAATGGTGTTCTATTCAGAAAGTCTTTTTCTGTGCCAATGAGTTCAAAGCTACTCCAAACATTCTCTTCTATCACATACAGTGTATTAGTTTTATATCAGCATCTTTGATCTGTTAAGAGTTTAGTTTTGTTCAGGATGATAAGTATGGAACTACTTTTATTCTTCTCCATGTAGCTACCCAGTTGTCCAGTACCATTGTTGAAAATGCTGTGTTTTTGACAGTGGGTGTTTCTGGATTCTTTATTTAAAAAGTAGGTGTATGGATTTATGTCAGAGTTTTCAATTTGATTCTACTGATCAATATGTTTATTTCCATCCTAGTACTAACCTCTTCAGTATAACTTGAAACCCAGGCTGATGACATCCCTCGTACTTCTCTTAGTACTCAGGATTGTTTTAGTGATGCTGCCCTTTGTGTTTCCAAATGAAGCTAAAAATTATCCTTTCAAGGTCTGTGAAGAATTGCGTTGTAATTTTGATGGGAATTGCATTGAATCTATAAATCACATTTGGTAATATGTTCATTTTTTGCTATATTAACCCTACAAATCCATGATCATGGAGGTATTGCCATCTTCAGATATCGTCAACTTTCTTCTTCAACAACTTAAACTTTTTGTTATATTACCCTTTCATTGCTTGGTTAGAGTTACCCCATGATATTTTAAATTGCTAAAGATGATGTTTCCCCGATTTTTCTAAGATATTTTATCATTTTTATATGAAGACTACTGATTTTTGTGAATTAATTTTGTATCCAGCAACTTTGCTGATAGTATTTATCAGCTGCAGGAGTTTTCTGGTAGAATTTATAAGGTCACATATTTATACTATTATATGATCTACATAAAGATAATTTAAATTCATCTTCTCCTATTTATATACTCTTGATCTCCTTCTACTGTCTTAGTGCTCTAGAAAAGACTTTAAGTACTATATTGAAAAGATGTGAAGAGAGTGCAGTGTTTTATTTTAATTTTTGTGTATCTTTTGAGACTCGCTTTGTTCTGAGTATGTGATCACTTTTGAGAAAGTTCCTTGAGTTGCTGAGAAGAAGGTCTATTTCTTGTATGTTTCAGTGAAATGTTCTATAAATACTTTTGTAGTATATTTCATCACATTGTGGAACCCTTAAGATCACAACCTGCATGATGTGGCTCAGATCTTGAACACATCTTTTATTCAAGAGCTTTCTGGCTTTTTGGTCTCCATTGAGAAATCAGGTATAAGTCTTACAGGTCTGCCCTTTTATGTTACTTGATCTTTTTACCTTATAGCTTATAATACTCTTTCTTTGTTCTATAAGTATAATGTTTTGATTATTATGTGGGGGTGGGACATTCTTTTCTGGTCCACTTCACTTGTTGTTCTGTATGCTTCTTGTACTTATTTATAGGCATTCCCTTCTTTGGGTTAGGGAAACTTCTGATTTTTTTAAAACATATTTTCTGAGCCTTTGAGTTGTGTTTGAGTCTTCTCTTTCCCCTATTTCTATTATGCTGCATTTGGTCTTTTAAAATGTCCTAGATTTCCTGGATACTTTGTGCCAAGATTTTTTAGATTTAACAATTTTGTCATCCCAGATATTAACTTTTTTTGTTGCATTTTACATCCTGAGAGTCTTTCTTCCATCTCTTGTAGTTTATTTTTGCCTGCTCTGAAGTTCCTACTTATGTCCCTACATTTTTTGTTTCTACATTTCCTTCAGTTTGGGTTTTCTCTATTGATTTTCCTTCCACTTTTCAGGTCTTGAAATGTTTTATTTATTTCCTTCCAGTGTTTGTGATTTCATAGACTTCTTTAAGGGATTCATTTATTTCCTCTTTAAGAAGTCTATCATATAGATAAAGACTTTCCGATCTTTTTCTTGTTCTTCAGCCATGTTAAAACACCTGAGCCTGCTACTTTGAATTGCTGGGATCTAGTAGAGAAACAGTTTCCAATGTTGTTGATCATGTCTTTAGGCTGACATTTAGGCATCTAGGATTAAGAAGATTGTGATTCTTGGCGCTGATATCTGGTCTTGTCTCTGTTGAGTAGATGTTTTGTTTCTTCTTTTTCATTTCCTCTCTGGTTATTGGTAGATTGTGGTGGCTATTTTCCTTGGTAAGAAACTGTTCTAGGATCCTGATAAGTAAGTTTGACCCTTCAGGGTTATAGGTAAAATATCTTTCTGGGTATTAGGCACCAACAGAATGGAGAAAAGCAGGATGTTTTGCTGGGATATGCTTGGCCCCTAGGAATCACAGTGGAAAGTCTGCTACAGAATTGAGGATGAAACTGTTGGGTCAGACTTAGAGGAAAAAAGGGAGAAGAGATGCAGTTAGTCTACTCTCTTCTCTGGTCAGAGTGGACTGTGGGTTTCCAGGTAGTACCTGCTGGAGCTTGGGGCTTGGATGAAACAATGCCTGGAGGGAGGAAAACTAGGAGGAAAAGATCTGTGAGATCCACTGGAGATGGGGATGAGGAAGGAAATCGGCAACAGGTGGACTGCTGGGGATGAGACAGGAGTGGATTTGGAGTAGCTGAGGGAGAGGTGAAGATTTGCAGTCAGCCTGTTTTCCTGATCAGATGTGTCCTCTAGTTCTTCCTTTCATAAAAGCCAGCCTTGAGAGTAGTACATTCAGACTTGGATTCAGCCAAGCTAAATGAACGGTAATCCCCAAACAATGTTGAACAATCTCTAAAATTATTAGCTTCTCACATTAACTCTTCCCATTCAAAAGCCACTTTCTGCTCTACCACAAATGTGACTCTGAAGGTTTGTATCAGCACCAGCCTGATAGGATTGACATAACTTCTCTTTGATTAGCATACTCTGTACACTCCATTACCTCAGAGACCTTGCTGAGAACGTGACCCTGTGTAGCTGCTTTTGCCTTTGCTGCCTTGGTGGACTGAAAGCTAACCAAGCTGAGAGCTAGATTAAGTGACATGGAAATTTAACAAGATAGTTGGTGCTCTGTTCCTGAATGAAAATACCATGCTATGATCTTATGCTTCATTCTTATGCAGTGGGGATATATTATATATTGGAGCCCAAGAGAAAGTTCACAAAACAATGGGATTTTTATGCAGCAATGATTTCTTTCCCTTATTGTTTACTCATTGGAAACTCAGTATTAGATTAATACAGCTCATTGTTAGAGTAAGATAAGAAGACAAATTTTGCTCTCTCTCTCTAGTTGAGGACAGAATAGCTTGCTTGTTTTCTGAGAGCAGGAAATAGTACTCTAAATTTTAAATCAAATTGGGCTACTATGAATTAAAAATCAGATTTTCTCTCATTAATCTGGATGTGTCAGAATTCTCCTTTTTCTTATTTTTCATTTGCAATCTAATTATTCTGTACACAAAAAGAATGTTCTTTAAGGTTAATCCTCCATGAGCCAGTACCACAGATGATTTTAGAAATAGCAAAAATTAGCACAAATGGGAGTTGTCATACTGGGTATTTTAAATATTCATGACTAAGTCTGGTAATTTAGTTTGCCTACACTCCTTGTTTTTGACATGGATATTTTTCTATCTGAATGAATAGATTACTTATCAAGAAAGAAAATGGATAGTGGAAAGAGGTAATAGTAGTGCCCTACCTCTAGCTCAAGAATTCCTCTGTAATAGCAATGAACTATTTACTTTCATAATCATTAAAAAATTAACTTTGCTGTCCATTAGCTAAATAATTACATTATAATTCTTACACAACTTTTCAGAATTGAAGAATTTTGAATACCTTTTATTCATCTGTGCTATGTCTCTATAAAATATGGTAATAGAGGGTTGGTTTAGATATTTTCTATTGCTTTGATAATAGATCATGACCAAGGCAAATGAAAGAAAAAGGGATTTATTTCAAGCTTCTGGTTCCAGAGGGATACAGGCTTATTACTATCTCTGAGGCAAACATGGCATCAAGCACCAAGCATGGGTGGCATTAACAGCTGAGGGCTCACATCAAGACCATGGTCAAGAAACCCTTTAAAGCCATCCTCACCAACATACTTCCTCTAGCAATACCATGCCTAGTAAGCCTACACAAACACTGCCAGTAATTAAGGACAAAATACATAAATTCTAGCAACTGTGAGAGGTACTCTCATTTAGCCCATCGTTAAATATATTATTATTTTCTTATTATTTAAAAGCTACACTGTTGGGAACCATGAGAGCCCTGAGATAAATATCCTGCCCCAGCTAATTGAGAACCCGGAGATTAACATCCTGCCTGACAATCACAAGGATGTGAACCCGGAGATTAACATCCTGCCTGACAATCACAAGGATCAGGCTTGGCCCTGGGAAAAGAACATTCACGGAAATCCACCCCCTCTCCACCTGTCATCCACCCGCTCCCCACCTGTCACATTGGAGCTCAACCCCAGAAGATCTTGTAAACTTCCATCTCCCTCCTTCCTCTCCTCCTCCCCTCCAAGATTTTTGCTTTAAATATGGTCGGCTACACTAAGTAAATGGCTCTTGACAAGCAATGCTTCTTTGAGTCCTGTCGTCTCTCTCGCCTATTCTTTATTCACAGGTTGTGACCCTCCTCGTTCCCCTGAATAACATGACCTGCAGGCCAGGTCACTACCCAGTTTTAGAAAACATGTCCAAGTCTTGGAATAGTGGTTGAGGGAGACTTGGTTTGTTTTCAAGCCTCCCATGCCCTGCATAGTATGTAATATCCAAAGAGCTTACGTACTTTCCAATTTAGAAAATGATGAGTTTCTGAAAACTATCACTGATATTGATCACTGATGATTAATTTTCATTTTGATGTGATTATCTTTAAAATCAGCAATAAAACACACTCCTGGATGTGTATATAGGAATTTCAGAAAGGTACAACTAAATAAGAAAGACTTTTCCTAAATGTGGGATGTGCCATCCAGATCAAATAAATTGAAGGGAATGGAGAAGAATTGAGCTACCTCTGCTTCTTCATTTTACACAGTGTGACCAGCTTTTGGAACCATGCCTTCCTCATCTGGATGAACTGTGCTTTCTCCAAATGAAATAAACTCTTCTTTGTTTAAACTGCATTTATGGGGTATTTTGTCAAAGCAATGGGAATAGTCCATGTAACTCAAGTGGCGATTAGTGTTTTAATGCCAATGATTCTCAAAGTAAAATGACTTTCCATCTCCCTTGCAGTGTATCAAACTCTTGGAGCTAAATGATAGTAATTTAGATTGCCTTCATGTTATAGGCCAGTTTAATTTGGTTAGAAAGGTCTTTTCTTTGAATTTTACCAAATCTATGAATTCAGCCACTCAATTCCTGTGTTCTATTATTGCACGCTTGGTTCTTCTTCATTTTATTTACTTTTTATAATTGGCATTTGCCTTCTTACACACAATGAAATCAACTATTGTCCTTGTTAACAATAAATCAAATATAGTAGAGTTTGCATATAGCTAAACTATGAATGAGCACATCTCAATTTTTAGCTATGCTCAACCTCTAGTTATTTGCTGTACTGGTTGGTTTTGTTTTTTAACTTGACACAAATTAAAGTCATCAGAGAGGAGGAACATTGAGAAAATGTTGTTTTCTCCGTTAATGATAAATGGGAGACAGCTTCCAGTATTGACATGGGTCTGTCCTGTCCCTGGGCTGGTCCTGAGGTCTATAAGAAAGAAGGCTGAGCAGGCCATGGGAAGAAAGCCAGTAAGCCACACCCTCCATGGCCTCTGTATCAGCTCCTGCCTCTAGTTTCCAGCTTTAGTCTCCATCATGACTTCCTTCAATGATGGATGACAATTTGGAAATATAAGCCAAATAAACCCTTTCCTCCCAAACTTGAGCTTTTGGTCTTGGTGTTCCATCAAAACAATAAGACTAAATTTATTTGAGTAAATCAGCAACATTTTTTTGGTATATAAACAATATCCCAAACAATGTCTCTAAACGAAGACATTTGCATTTGCTCGGTGGTGTAGAATAATTATGCAGTAAGTTTACATTGCCAACCTGATGTAAATAGAACCCAAAGCTGATATAATTACCTACAAGTTCTAGTAGGGCTGGTCTTTTCCTGCCACTTTTAATATACTGATGGCCAAAGCTTAGGCATCACAAAAAGCTGCACTATATCTGTATGGTAACATACCACACAGGTGTCACTTTTTCCTTCTTGCCTTTGCAAATTGTGACCTAAACTCACTTGAGTTTTACATAAGCACAATGTCCTTTTTATTACTGATTCTTCTCATATCTTTCCAAGGCATTTGCATACAAAATGACAACAGCTCTTCCTGTGTCTTCATGATTGTTTATATCTCAAATAAGTGTCCCTAATTTACTCAGATAAATTTCAAAACCTTTTTTGACTTTGTCCACAGAATAGCACATTTTGCCAATCAACCAACAATTTTCCTGATGAGCACATTGATATTGAGCCAACCTAAGTGTCTTATCCAACATTAGACAACTAAGAAATTAGTGAGATAAAATATCGTCTGATTCCATAGATAGGGCTGGCTCATTATTTGCACAGTGAAGGTAATGACAGCACCTGATTCAGAGTGACACTCTGACACAGGCCAAGCTTGCAGTGCAGTATGCTCAAAGCTGTTAAGTGAGATGACATAATTTCAGTCATGCATAACTCTATTCATTCTATGTAATAACTGAATCTGAAATAGGACAGCAACACTGGGGTGAAGGAGAAGGGCAATGTCAGGTTGAAGCAAAAGTGTGATGTTGGATGATATATAAGATCAGCATCATGTGAAGGAAAAAGAAGCTTCAAGGTGGAAGAACAGGGTACTTTGGGTTACTTAAGGATTATGGATTTCACCTTGCATTTAAAGGGAATAAGTCCAGAAATTAAAAACAAATAAACACAATGCTGATTCTTCAAACTGTAAAAAAAAGAAGTGACATAACTCAATAATAAAATGTGAAATAATTTAGTCATAAAAATTCCAGTTTTAACTTACCAGAGAAGAGACATGGATACAACAATATGAAAGGGTGCTCAGCACCATTAGTCTATAGAGATATACAAATTTAGGTCCAGTGAGAAGTACTGAGGATATGAGCTGATCACTCGAGTTCAACTCTGGAATCTAAAGTAGACTGAGAGAATATCTGACCTCCACACATGATGGTGTATGCACACAAACATGCACAGGCACACAGTGACATGCCTACATACCAGGGAGATAACCAGTAAGGATGTAGAGTCATGGAGGAGTGTTCCTGCAACTGATGAGATTGCAAGTTACAACAATACTTTCAGAAAATAGTTCTGCAGTTTTTTATAGAATTAAACACACTCTCACTACAGTGTCCAGATATTCTATTCTACAATATTTGTGAAAGAGAAATAAAAATTTACACTCAGGTAATAACTTTTTGACAGAGATTCATAGCATTATTTAATTACTGAAACTGTAGAATAACTCAAATGTCCACAGATATTTGAACAAAACAACATTTGACATATCTATAAAATAAAATATAAGAGAATAGACTAATAATATAATTAACAGTGTGCTAAATGATCCAGAAAAGTATATTAGGATGTCTTTCATAGGACGTTCTAGAAAACTCAAAAAAAAATGCATAGCAGTGGTCCTATGTTTAGAGATGCATGTCAGGCAAGGAGAGAGAGAGGAGAGTGACAATAAATTGGAAGGGTAAAATTTTGGGTAGTAAAAGCTCTTTTTATTATTATTTTGATGGCTTATATATAATTCTACATATAAAGCAATAAATTCAAAATTTATACATTTCATTTTATGTAAATCTATTCAGCTAAGTTGATTTAAAAAGCAGTAAGTAAGGTTACAATAGGAGAAAGAATATGATCTCCATCCATTCAAACTGTTTTCTATATGATAGCAGAACACACAGGCTGATCACATTGGCTTGTCCTTGGAAAAATATTGCTACAAATAGTACAGTTCTCTGTCATGACTTTGAGCATTTCAATTCGTGGGTTCACCCAGAAGTACAGAATGCTGAAAAGTAAAAGCATTAATACTATAATCTGTCTTTTCATCGTGGCTTAGGAGCAATTTTACAAGCATAATCCTATTTGGTTGTAGCAAGAGTTTAGAGCCCTGCCTTTTACAAATACCTTTCACTCATTAGCAGTTATGACCCTAAAAATAGACTTGGGGTGCTCTTGGGTAAAGCAGAGTGTTTGCAGGAGACATTGGATAAATAACAAGGCAAATTAGGAAGAAATTTCCCAAATAGAAGAAGTATGTGCATGTGTGTGTGTGTGTGTGTGTGTGTGTGTGTGTGTGTGTGTGTGTGTGTGTGTGATTCTGCATGTGTATGATTATTTGAGAAACAGTCTCAAACATACGGTGATTCTCTTGTACTACAGTAGTTCTGGTGTTACAGGTGTGCTCATTCTGTCTAGCTCTTCTTGTTCTTATACACATTCTTGAAAGACTTAAATGAGTCTATTTTCTTTTATTTTACTATAATTCTGTTTTATCTTAAAACACATATAAAAATCATAACATAATCATAACACTTTTTAGAAGAGATTACCACCCATGCAACTTATAACCATTTAACATATGGTTTCTTATGGATAGATTACTCAAAGTCATAATATTGGGGTTATATATATATGTCTTTTTTTTCCTTTTTGTTTGTTTTGTATTTAGTAGAGTTGAAAATCTTGGCTCTTACTGTGATACATGCCCAAAATAAGAACAATTTTTAGACATTGGGTTTCATTGTAACAAGGCTGTATTTCAATGACCCTCA
>NW_022196903.1:20436114-20448838 GCF_008632895.1 Mastomys coucha | reverse complement strand
TCATCATCATGATAAGTGATTTTAGATCTGAATCTTGCTTTTCTAGTGTGATGGTGTGTCCAGGACTTCCTATGGTGGGAAAATTGGGTTCTGATGATGGCAAGTGACCTTGGTTTGTGTTGTTTATTTTCTGGTTATCTCTAGTGCTACATGCTCTTGCTAAATCTGATTGGAGCCTGTCCTTCCTGTGATGCTGGTTGTCAGAACTCCTCAAAGTCAAGCTGTCTCTGTGATCCTGTGATCACTAGGGAGGGGCTTGTTAGATCACCTAGGCGTGGGGCTTTCTCTGTGTGTTGTGGGACTGGCTGCAGAGCTTGCTCCCAAGGTCTACTCTGGACACCAGCCCAGACAGACCAGAAGGAACCCGAGTCACTGGGCTGGCAGAGTTCCTGTGTGCCTGGTCCCGCTGGTCCCAGTTACTCCCAGTTGGGACAGATGTTGGTTACTCCTCACCTCTGATCCTAGGTGTGTCAGAATGACTGGGAGTGGAGCTTCCTCTGGTTGTTGTGGGACTGGCTGCAGAGCTTGCGCTCAAGGTCTGCTCTGGACCCCAGCCTATATGTCTTAATCCTTACTGGCTGAGATCTCTTGGAATAAAGTATTATTGGCTTCTCCTTATGATGATGAAGGAAAGGATACTAGGGATGTCATAGAATTTTGGTAATATACGTATATACACTATTGAAGTTTGCACACTTAATAATACCTTAATAGTACTTATTTGTTCTCATTGCAGTTACTGGGGAAGGGGGATAGCAGGCAAGAACTCTGTAGAACACCACTCACGTGATGAAGCTGCAAAACATAAAAATCAGATTCTTCATGTGAGAGCAATTAATGACACAGATATTGATGCTTTGGGCATCAAATGATCAATAGTTCTACAGGTGATGAAATCTCAGTGAGACATGGGAGCTTTAATGGAAGAAATCTCCCAGCAAGGTGATTCATTGTAAACACAGAAATTGAGCTCAGAGTTTTGCTGAAAGAAATAACCATGACCCCAAACAATCATGGCTTTTGCAATGGGCTTTTGAAATCCCTTCACTATGATTTCTACTTTCAGTGCCTAAATGACACTAAAGCCTGCTGGCAATGGTTTTTTGTTTTTTTGTTTTTTGTTTGTTTGTTGGGGTTTTTTTTTTTTTTTGAGTACAAAAGTCTTATATAGTTATTGTAAAAAGTCCAAGTCTCTCTTTAATTTTCCCATGTGTGCATCTAATTAATATTTAGAGAAATTCTTTTAGTTCTTGCTAATTTTTACAGTCTGAATGTCTTTGAAAATTCATGTGTTGAAACAATGGGACAATGTGATAGCTTTAAGAGTTGCGGCCATTGGAAGTTGATGAGAATAGGACACAAATCCTTCGAATTGGATAAGCAACCTTATAAACGGTTTGGCTGCAACCAGCCAGAGCCCCTTCTGCCATTTGCAACATGACACTGGAATAGCAACACCTCACCAGAAGATAGAACTTTGACATTTTGATGGATTTTGCATCTTCGGAACCTGCAGTAAATAAATTTCTCTAAATAAATAACTCAGGCTCAAATCTTTTATGACAGCAACACAAAATCCTTTAATCCTCTGCTTACCAACTGCAATGACTAAGAAAAGCTTGTCTTGAGCATGGCACACAGCCCCTCACCTCTGGCCTCAGCTGTCATCACCTCCCTGCTTACTATCAGTGCCTCTATTATCTGTGCTCTAGGAAACTCAAGACCTAGAAACCTTCTATGTGCTTGCCACACATCCCTAACCAGGTATTTAATGCATCTAAATATTGTTTTCTAAAATATCCACCTACTGCCTTTCTATCTATCCTTCATGGCTCAGACTAAACAGCACTTCACTATAAAGATTCTATTATACTTCAAGTACTCATTTAGTCACATATATGCACACACACATATTTATGAAGAATTGAGACAAAGAGAGTGAACATGATCAAAATACATGTACAAAGGGTTCAACTAATTAAAAAAACGTCCTCAAATGCTTAATAATACATCTTTTGCAGTCAGCAAGATGGCACAGTAGATACAGACACTTGCCAAGAAGGCTGAAGAATTGCGTTCTATCCTTTTAACCTGCATGATAAAGAGAACAAACTTCTCTATATGCTTGGTAAGCATGTATACACACGCACACACACTCACACACACTCATTCATATACATACATTCATGCACATGAGCATGCTCTCGCACACACATGCGCACACACACACACACGCACACATACACACACACTTATTCATATACATACATTCATGCACATGCACATGCTCTCGCACATGCACAAGTGCACACATGGACACACACACACACACACACACACACACACGCCCGCACACACACACATACACAGACACAATCAATTGACCAATTGATTGAATACTTTTTTCCACAGGTCACCCACGCCAGTTTTCTCCTCCTTGCTTCTTAAAATTCACATATCTCAAAGTCATTTCAACAGGAAAGAGAAAGAGCCTCCTGGTTACTGCTTTGAATTTGCTTATCATTAGGGCTTTCAACTTAGTACATATAACAATGAATTATGATATAATCGTCCATGAGGCTAATAATTAGTGATGATGTGTCAATTGAAAATCTCTTTGGTTTTTAAATCTTAAAGAATATTCTTAGGACAATGTCATTGAATTATATACCCATATATATTTTGCTTTATTATTTTTAATATATGTGCAGGTAATTAGATGTGAATGTATGTGCCAGAATAAGTTTAGAAAGCCTAGGTTAATGAATATAAAAGTTTTTAAATAGTGCATTTACTTTTACCAAAACAAAATTATTTAGAAAATACTGTGGTTGTTTTCTTTCCATAGTATAATTTTCCATGTGTTGCATTATTTGTGTCTTCCTATGCTGCCTATCAATAATGAACTTACTGACTTGGGCACATGAAGAAAGGGCAATTCACCGTCTACCAAATGTATATAAAATGTAGAACTTGCGCATGGATGAGATTCATTAAGCACCTGTCATACAAATTTTCACTTACTTTTTTTTTTTTCAAGACAGGGTTTCTCTGTGTAGCCCTGGCTGTCCTGGAACTCACTCTGTAGACCAGGCTGGCCTCAAACTCAGAAATCAGCCTGTCTCTGCCTCTGAAGTGCTGAGATTAAAGACATACACCACCACTGCCCAGCAATTTTCACATACTTAAGTCAATGTAGAGCTACTAACTATACATTTTCTAATAACTATATTATAAAAATTTATTTCTGTGAAATTTTCAAAGATAATTTTTAACATCAACATGTTTTGAGATAAGGAAAAGATGATAAATTGACATTTCAGTGTGGATTTTGCTGTGTTGTAACAGTTCCAAGAAGAAAATTATAAAAGATAAGTTGTGGCAGAAGACTCTGCTTTAACTGGCAATATCATAAAGAAGGAATGCTAAAAAATATGTTTATAAGAATCAATTCTCACAATGACATTGTTATGACACAGTTTCATCATTATCTTATACATACTGTGTACAAAGAGTATAAGCAACATAGCAGAAATATGGGTCTCTTTCCAAGATTCATGGGGTTTTATGTGTTTTATTTTGCTTTGTTTAGGGTGTTGGTTTTTTTTTTTCTTTTTTTACAGAATCTCACTCTACAACTCAATTGGCCTTGAACTTGTGATGTCCTTGAACTCCTGATTTTCCTTCCCCATCCTCTTTTGGGTTTCCCTTGTACAGTAGCTGTCCTCCATGAAGTAAAATGTGAGTTACACTCATAGGACACCAGGCTAAGACCTCATTGGGAAGAATTCATGGCCAACACTTAGAAGTATAACTCTGTACAATTAACATGTTCTACCCTGTTCTGTATGTGGGGATTTGAGATATTGGTGTATGAGATCCTTTATATAAAACCCACATATTTCAGAATTTGGATATATAAATATTGTGTGAACAGTTAAACATTCCAACACTGGGCAGAAAAAAAATCTCATTTTAAACTTGTTTCAATTCCTGGGGAAGTAAACTGAGAACACAGAACAGGAAAGTAGGTGCTGTTCTATCTTTGGCAGTTCCTTATCCTGCTGGTTGTGTGCCCATTTATTCCTAGAAGGGATGGATAACTCCTTCCTCTTTCAATATCCCTGCAGACTTGCTACACTGACTGTGCGGTTGTAGCATCAGCAAGAGGTGTGTGTGTGTGTGTGTGTATGTGTATGTGTGTGTGTGTGTGTGTGTGTGTGTGTGTGTCTGTGCATGCAAAAGCCATGAAGGGAAGAAAAATAATTATCCCAATACGTAAAACACAGAACATTTACTATTAGCTCAACAGAACAAATTGTAGTGGGCCAAGGATGATGCTGGCAGAAGTAGTATGTTTTTCTCAGCCCGTTAGTAGTTTCCTTTCCTCTGCACCCATGTATAAATTATCCTTTGATTGAACTACTTTACTTTTCTCAAAATGAACTTTGTCATAAAGAGTCCCTTGGGCTCCTTGGCTGACATTTTCTAAATCGTCATGAACTGGTAATTTAGCCTAGCAAAGATATAATAAATGCCTAAGTTATGTTAAGGTCATGCAATAGAATTAATGTATTTAGATTAAAATTATACTGCTAAAATTGTATATGCTGTGATTAAAAATTAATCAAAAGCAATGTTTTAAAATAATGAATTTTTCCTAATAGTTTGGCATTGTTTCTGAAAGTTTTGGATTTTAATCAAGATAATGCTTATGAATGTTATAAAGATAACAGTATAGACTCTAATGTCCATCTTTCTGGAAAGATCTATTATCTGTTAATCACTATTCAGGGATGCACCACCCTAAGCTTAGCACTGGTTGAATCTTTTATAAGTCAACAGTCAAACTTATCTCAAGTAGCCATTTTAGATCCCAGTTAATTTTCCTCATATGCCATTGTTTTTGGTATCAACCTCAAAGTTCCCATCAAACAATGCCCAGAAAAATTGGTCCAAAGGCACATTAGCTACTGAGAATATCATTTTCATATTTTAATGTGTTGTGTGAATAAACTGGGGCTAGTTGTATCTTTGTTAATTTATAAAGAGAGAACAAAACTTTTGAAGGACTTTTCTAATATTAGCATCTTACATTGTTGCAGTTAGTTAGACAACAAAGCAAAAGCCTAGACTTTGTGCATGTATTTATCATCTCAAAAACAAAATTCTCCCAATCTGTTATAAATGTCGTAACTCAGAATCAACAAATAAAGCAAAGAAATAAAAAATAGATGCTTACTATGAAAGCATAGAAAATATATGAAACCAGTAAAACTAATTTTAGTAAACTAGAGTTAATCCTTCTAATTAAATTGTATATTTTCAGCACTCTTGTTTAGCTTGCAAATAGATTCCTACCAAAAACTATAAAGAATTATGTACTACAGCTATTTACATCACTGTTAGAAACAGTGTGACAATTCCCACAGGTTTAGGTTCTAGTTGGTCAGTATTTTATTGGATTTCCATGACATGAAATAGATTTATAGAAAGTGCCTTGAGTTAAGTCTTTCTTAGCATAAAACACGAAACTTCTTAAAACTGTTCTGTATTCCTGTGTCATGGTTACTTGTATGTGGTTCAAGTACAAATTATCTCTTATTCTTTTTGAAGCCATAGCTTTGGTTTTGCAAAGACAGAAGTATGCTTCAATTGGAATACAGAGGCAGGCCCCAAGGTGTCTGTGACCTGTGATCTGAGTGTCTTGCCTGATAGCAGTGAAGCACAAATGAGGCTTACCCCAGGTGCCTCAGAACAAATGTATGAGTGATGTCATAGGCAGAGACAATTAGTCCTCAGCTAAATAAGGTACCCCAGAGAAAGAGGAAGAACTTCTGGAAACAGAAGCTTCATGGCACAGAAGAAGGAACCGTGCAGCAGGTTGAGTTTCTGTTCTTGCACTTTGCAAGGTCTCCTGGGAAGAAAGCCCTGCCCTTTACAGATCATGATTTTGCAACAAGATCCATGGCAGCTTCCCATTCTGGTATTCCTTGTTCTAGGATTTGATCCCTTTAGTCGTTTTAACAAAGTCCCCTACATGTATTTTCATTTTTGAGAAGGCTGTATTTAGGACTACTCTTAAATGGCCTGAGGTTTTAGTTTGTTGAAGAATTATAAAATAAATCTGAGTTCTTTCCTCCAGTGATAGCTGGAAAGGAACGCTATTCTTTCTATATCCTGCTGAGTCTTATAGAGACATTTATTTTTATTATCACAAAATTGGTCTGTCCTTTTCTGCTGTTTCATGACAGGTTTGTAACCACCCAGCTGGCAAGATGTAGTAGATACTGTTTCCCTAGCAGACAGATAAAATAGCTATCTTGTTCTACCAATAGGCTAGATGACAAGATATGAATGAATACCCTTATTTTGTTTCCTTATCTATATTTTGTTAGTTGTGTAACTAAGGCTCTGCTCCCTAGAACATAGGCAAAACTAAGAATAAAGTTTTTAAAATGTATTTTATTCAGAGAACTAGCAATCAGAGAAGAAAACAAATCAGCACCCAAAAATGTTGTCTGACATCTTCTCTAGCTAGCCTGGAAACAAAGTCTGTCAATTATTTCAAAGTTTATTTAGTCTCTAACTGAGTACACCAGTCAGTCTTGTCTCTGAGATTTAAGGTTTAAGAACTTAAGATTTAAGGATTTGAAAGCACTCTCAGAAAGACACTCAAGTATCATTTTTATTAAGAGTTTGAAAAGAAAATAACAGGGCAGGCCAGATGAAAATCTCAGTAAGTTGCAGGAAGAGAAAGGAAGAGGAAAAGAGAAAGTTGTGCCTTTGGACTTAAGGCTCAAGTAAACCACATATTCCTCAGTAGAAGTCGGGAAGCAGCTGCAGGGCAAAAATGGGAAAGGGAGAGCTTCAGAGTGAGAAAGCTCGAGGGAAGGAAAACTGAGTGTTTGTGTTTGGACAATATGTGGAAAGATAATAAACATAAATAAAGGCATAAATTAGGATTTTTGAGTTGAAACTTGGAAAAGTGGTCAGACTTAGCATTACTGAATGGTAGAGGCTTTGTCAGCAGATGCATCTAAGAGGATCTCCTGGAGGGGATGAGTACAATCAATAGTCCTCCCCTCTCCTTAGCTTGTTTTCAAGTGAACTGTGTTTCCTGTTATATGGTATCTGTACTATGGTGATTGACAGGCTCCATTGAAGTGCCTACTAAAGAAGAAACAATAGTTTGTAATGTTCTAATCTTTGAGACAAATCAGAATGCCATGCCTACACCCAGAGACAGAGATAGAGCCTCGATCCGAGATTCTGTTCTTTTCTAGGAGGAAGCTTTTCCTTAATGGATCTCTGAGAAGTCCTGTTACCTCTACATTTTATGTCCTATGGAGTGTACTCGTGACAGTTCCTTTTTACTGTTACAGGAAATAGGCAGTAGTGTAGAAAGTAGATGATTAGAGACCATCCTCAATGGCCTCCAATAAGAACAATCCCTTGGGTGTTCTAAAGAAATGTATACATTTATGATGAGAAAATGGGCATTTTGAAAATATGAAAAGGTAAACTATTTTTTCCTTCAGAATTCAATTTATTATAAACGAACAATCTTAAATTTTTTTTTTAATCTTAAATTTTTAAGTGTCTCTTGTCTTCAGTCTTTAATTGGTTACAAAGCCAGATAAAATGTACTTGGATATTATTGCCAAATAGCCCAGTTTTCTGATTTCTGGTTTCTATGATTTTTTTTCTTTTTTTCTTTTATAAATTAATTTATTTTTTGCAATCCATATTCCAGTCCTTGAGCCCCCAATCCACCCTCTGACTGTTCCACATCCCACACCTCCTCCCCAACCCCCTGTTTCCACATGAATGCCCCCATCTCCCACCCCACGTGACCTCTAAACTCCCTGGAGCCTCCAGTCTCTTGAGAGTTAGGTGCATCATCTCTGAATGAACATAGAACTGGAAGTCCTCTACTGTATATGTGTTAGGGGCCTTATATTAGCTGGTGTATGCTGTCTGTTTGGTGGTCTAGTGTTTGAGAAATCTCAGGGGTCCAGTATAAGACTGCTGGTCTTCCTACAGAATTGCCCTTCTCCTCAGCTTTCTATGATTTTAATAAATACCAACAACATATTAATATTTTGACATATGCTAAAATATTATAAAACTTGATAAATACAGAAATTTTATCATATAAAAACTTAAACTTTCTGCTTCAAATTACTACAAAGAAAGTAAATCTCCAGGCAGTGGTGGTGCACACCTTTAATCCCAGCACTTGGGATGTAGAGGCAGGCAGATGTCTGAGTTCGAGGCCAGCCTGGTCTACAGAGTGAGTTCCAGGACAGCCATGGCTATACAGAGAAAATCTGTCTTGAAAAACAAACAAACAAACAAAAAAATCTCTGGTTGGTAGAATTTTAACTACACATCAATTACTTTGATATTGTAAGTACAAGTCTATCCTTATATTCATGGGACAAGAAAAGGAATATGCCAACCTAGACAATGTAAAAGTTGACAAATGAATTTTTATTGTACCACTATATGAGAATACCATTTAATACTATGGTTTTCACTAAAGGAGTATGGTAAAGTCTTGTATGCACAATGAATTTATTTATGGTGCTTTTGATGTTGAAACACACACTCTATATCACTCTGTGACAATAATCCAAGACTACTTAAGGACTTGACAATTAAAATTACCATTAAGATGATAATTTATATTTTTCTTTACTTTTTTCTTTTGCCTTTTATTCAGTTTGAAATAAACACATCTTATTAGACAGAAACAAGCAAGAAAGTCATTATATATTTCAAAGCACCAAAAGAAGGAAATCTTTAAGATAACTTAGACAAGTCATAGAAAACATGCTATAAAAATTTTAATTTGTACCTAATACAGAAGTTCTTGAGTGCTTACTGGGGACTTATTCTTGAAGGTATATCTTCCTCACTCAAAGGAAATAAGAGCTTAGAAAAATTTACCAGCTGCACAATAGAATCTACTTCTCTGCTTTAAATAGGAAGCATTTAAATTTATTGTTTATAAGACATTCACCACAATATTGTTTGAGGAGCCATTCCTTTAAAAGTACATTTAGATGGTGACAGTTGTATTATTTTTAGTTTGCATAACAGCTGCACACTATAATTAAGACAACAAAAACTTGCAAGTGACATTAGTTTCCTATAATATAATGTTTTATGTTTGTCACATACACAACTGAGTGTCCACAGCCTATTCCCAGAGCTCCTCATATCTTGATAGGATTTTTGTTAATAATATTTTCAGTAATTATTCCTTTCAGCCCACTAGGGCTGAAACAATCAGGAGCCATCATCCAGAGTTTGAGAGTGACAACTTTGTCCCTGGATACTTCTTGCTTTACCTTGTTTCCCAGGTGATTAATTTCTTACTCTTAAAGGATGACTCTTGCTGGATAAAGCTATTTGTGATCACATTGTTGACTTGCAAACTGCAATGTTCCAAAACTCCATGATGAGTGTCATTCTTTTTCTTAGTCTTGATATGAAAAGTGCTTGAACTGACCATCAATTGATTGTCAGAAGCACTGGAAATGGAAAGAAAATAGAATTCATTTGACTTGCCACAGAAGCTACAGTTATTTATAAAGTTCAGGCATCTACTGAAATACTGGGGTGTAATAAAGCTCAAATTCTGTTAATGAGGAAATTGTGAGTTTAAAAGGAGGAAGATGAAGGAAATTTTTGCATTCAGAGAGTGTCAATGCCAAAGGCTTTGCTTAAGATTCCGCACAGAAATTCTTTTAATCTCATACAAAATGTGTTCAATACCAGAGAAAGAACATCTCTAATGCTCTTTCCATCTCGAGTATTTTTGTAGGGTAGGAAAGGCAAACAGTTAAACTTCAAACAAGAACCGTTCTTTAAAGATAAGAAAAGCTTGTTCAATAAAATAATACAGGGAAGCCATCTGGACTTTAAATGGCACATTTATGCAGTTTAAACCATTATTATGTTAAAGGCAAAGATATCTAACATATTGAGGGCATTTTAAGTTTTTCTTTTCTATGATACTCAGGAAGCATTCAAATTAGGATATATTCTTTCTTTAATCTACTTTTATTTGAACTCAGGCCCTGTATCCTTGATGTTTTGGATGTGCTCTGGAAGAAGAGAACTGCAGGGAAGCTCATGTTGGATGACAGAAGGATGATGGTTCTTTTTCACTAGACGATTAAGACCTCAGTTTTTCTGTAGTTTAATTCTTCTTTTAATTTTTATTCTCTGAAAATTTCATATATGAATCAATGTGTTTAAATCATAGTTATCCTCCAAGTCTTCACACATATCTTCTCATCCCCTCCCAAATTCATGTCCTCTTTCTTTATAATAATCCATTGAGTTCAATTATTTCTATCCACATGCATAAGCATGGGTCACCCATTAGAGCATGGCCAAGCTGTCAGGATCCATACCCCTAAGAAAAATAGGTTAACCCTCTCTAAATAGCCATCAACAATCAAAAGGTCCCGATCTTGGGATAATAATTCACATGTCCCTCCAAGTACATGTTGAAATGTTGATTGGCTTAGTTCTGCATGGGGATTTACAGGCAATTACAGTAATTGTGAGTTCATGGATACAACTGCCCTGTCATATTGAGTCTCACTCCAGTCTTTCCAGAACTCTGTCTCCTAAATTTTTTGCTCCATCTTCTGGAATGGTCTCTGAGCCTTGTGATGGGATGTGATATAGATGTCCTCCTTACAGCTAAGCCCTCCATATACACTTAAATTTTCTGTACTGTGACCAATTGTTTGAATCTCTATGAAAAAACCCACATTCACTGCACAAAGAAAGTTTTCTGATGTGGATTGGAAGGTACACTAATAATTGGATATAGAGGCTTGTATTTAGAAGGCAGGGATTTTTAAAATCAATTCTTTATTTACATGTCATACGATATATTCCATCCCATTTTTCCCTCCAAAAAAAAAAAACCCAAAAAAACAAAAACAAAAAACAAAAACAAAAAACAAAAAACAACAACAAAAACAAGCCCCTGTTCCCTCCCCCCTCCTCCTGCTCACCACCCACCCTTTCCTGTTTACTGGCCCTGGCATTCCCCTACACTGAGGCGTAAAAGCTTCACAGGGACAAGGGCCTCTCCTCCCATTGATGATGGACTTGGCCATCCTCTACTATACACATGCTGCTAGAGTCATTAGTCCCACCATATGTATTCTTTAGCTGGTGTTTGATATTATGTTCATTTTGCAAAATAGTGGTAGAATCAACACTGGAGCCTATGAATTTCCCCAACACAGATTTTTGACAAGATCAATATCAGACCTGAGTTTCTTCCTTTAGGACATACCTTAAATTAAGGTTACCTAATGTAACACTCATTCCTCTGCCATACCTATAAGAATATCTTGGCAGTCCTGTTATTATTGTAGCTTGCAGTATTCACAGTTTGGAGACCACTGATGAGTTTTCTCTTGGAGAAGATTTCATAGTACCTTTCAGTATTATGAAACCCATCAGGAAGCATCTGGATCAGTCTTTTCTTGATTTCTTCAAATCCTCTAAAAGGATCAACCATGGATATGTGTTTCTAAGACTAGTATAATTCAAACATGGATACTTCAGTTTATGTTTTAAAATATTTTATAGCATAGGTACTTGGTTGTCAAAAGTTACCCTAATAAGTAATTTTCCCTAAAGGATAAAAGAAAACAAGAAACAATAACCATGAATCCCACTTAGAAGGGGCCAAAAAAGGCATGTGAGGCAGAAAGTAGCAGGGTCATGGGTGGGAGAGGGGAGGGGAATAAAGAGACAGGATCATGTATAGGGAGAGAAAGGAGAGAAGTTCAGAGGATCAGGAGAATGAATGGAAATGTACAGCTGCCAGGGTTGGGGATGAGGGTAGGTGGAGTCTCTAGGAAGTCCCAGAGACTGGGGATGGAAAAGCCTTCCAGGACTCAATGAGGGTCATGTTAGCTGAGATGCCTAACAGTGGGGATATAGAACCTGAAGATACCACCTTAGTAGCCAGACAGGACCTCCAGTGGAGGAATGAAGACACCAACTGGTCTATAAAACTTTCAACCCAAAAGTGGTCCTTTCTTAAAGATATTCAGGGACAATGATGGAGCAGAAACTGAACTAATGGCTGACCAGTGACCAACTCAACATGAAAACTATCCAATGGGCTAACATAAATCCCTGACACTATTAGTTATGTTATATAGTGCTTGCAGAACAGAGCCTATCATCGCTGTTCTCTGAGAGGATCTGCCCAGCAGCTGACTGAGACAGATGCAGATACCCACAGCCAAACATTGGACAGAGGTTGAGATCCCTACAGAAGAGTTAGATGGGTGGCGAGGAATCGAAAGCCCTGAAGGTGGTGCCAACCCCAAAGGTAGACCAAGAGTTTCAACTAACCTGTACCCCTAGGAGCTGCTAGAGACTGAGATACCAACTAAAGAGCATACATGGGCTGGTCCAAGGCCCCTCGCACATATGCTGCAGAGGGCTGCCTTATCTGGCCTCAGTGGAGGAGGATATGCCTAATCCCATAGAGACTTGATGTACCAAAGTAGAGGAGAGGATATACCTGGAGATGTCCTCTCACAGAGGTGAAGGGAATGGAGGATAGAGCCAGCATTTGGGATGTAAGTACTTAAATATATAGTCCAAGTGGATCAGGGACCTTCACCTCAAAGCAGATACATTAAAACTAATAGAAGAAAAAGTGGGG
>NW_022196903.1:20428453-20435972 GCF_008632895.1 Mastomys coucha | reverse complement strand
AACTGGGAAAGGAGAAATTCGCATGTAAATAAAGAAAATATCTAAAATAAAAAATAAATAAATAAAAAAAATAGCACTAATTATACATTCAGAAAATATACAAGAAAAATATCAGCGTATAAAAATCAGTTAAAATTTTGTCTGCTAATAATAACCATCTGAAATGAGAAAGCAATCCCACCTGTAATAGTAACAAATAAATTAAAATAATTAGAAATATATTAAAGAGGTTAAACATATGCACAGTAGAATCTACAAAATGTTGATGAAAGACATTTTAAGAAAAAACATAGAGAAAACATCACAACTTCTGATTGGAAAATATAATATTGTTAGTGTTCATACTACAAAATATCATCTACAGAATTAGCAACATGTCAAAATCCCATTATATTTTCATATTGAACATTGTTTTAATGAATAGTCATGCATCATTTGTTGAAGATGCTATCTTTTTCCAGTGTATATTTCTGGTTTCTTCATAAAAAAAAAAATCAGATGACCATAGGTATGTAGATTTATGGTTGGTTTATTCTTCAGTTCCATTGATCCATGCATATAGTTTGATGACAATACCATGCTATTTTTATTACTATAGTTCTGTGGTATATCTTGAAATCAGGATAGTGATACCCCTTGCAATTCTCTTAGTATTCAAGGTTATTTTAGCTATAGTGGGTGTTTAGCATTTTCAAATGAAGCCAGAAACCGTCCTTTCAAGATCTGTAAGGATTTTTTAGTGGAGATTCCACAAAATCTTTAGATTGTTTTTGGTAGGATGACCATTTTTACCATGCTAATCTACTGATTCATGGATATGAGAGATCTTTTCATCTTCTGATATTTTCTTCAATTTCTTTCTTCAATATCTTAAAGTTTTTATCAACTCCCATCTGTGTGGCCTGGAAATCAGCAGTTCAGTTCATAGGTTACCAGGCAGCAGCAGCTCCATCCACTCACAAACACCTCATGGATATACCAGCAGACCAGCAGTCCAGTTCCGTATAGTCAGGTAAGCAACAACAGTGACGTGACCTAGTAGAGTCATCCAGGCCTCAGCCTCAACTTGAGTCAGCAGGAGGGATCAAAAGGAACACCAGGAGAAGTTCTCAGCTGTGCCTCTCTCAGGGGAAGTGAAGATCAGTAAAGACATGAGACCACAACTGTTGCACAGCTAGCTGTATCAGCAAGCCGAGCTTTGTTTCTGTGGAGTCCTATTTATACCCTCCAAACATCACGTGCCCTTCATATGCCTTGCCTCTGTACAGGCTTTGCCTCAGCAAGTGTCTTGCTTCAGGGCTTGCATCTAATCAGCCCACGTCCTTGGAAGTGGAAACAAACTGCAGCACGCCACCAGAAGTTATTTGGTAGGTTTCTCTCTATGGAGTCCCAACAAATGCAGCTCAACAAAGCAATGTAAGGTGGACCAATACATGCGTGTCACTACCAAATAATCTTATATTTTGTGTCCGTTCACGTGCTTGCATTAGCAGAATATCCTCTCTCCTGGGTCTGCTTCAGCGATGCGAATGCTTTCTTTCACAGTTCTGCCTTAGCCTTTCACACCTTTGTCCTCCTTAACAAAACGTTCCTTCACATGTTTGCCCCAGCAAAATACCATTCAAACATCTTTCCCAAGAACCCTTAAGTTTCCATTTCAATTTTGTATTCAGCTATTTTGTTAAACATGTTTGTTAATTGTAGAAGTTTTCCAGTGGAATATTTAGGGTCTCTTATGTATATTATCATATTATCTGCAGAGATACTTAGACTTCTTTCTTTCCAACTTGTATCCCCTTTATCTGGTTCAGTTGTATTATTGCTTTAGCTTAGACTTCAAGTACTATATAGAATGTAGAGAGTGAATAACTTCATCTTGTTCTTTATTTTTGTTGAATTGCTTTGAATTTCTCTTCATTTATGGTTATGGTCTTGCTGTAAACTGCCTTTATTATGTTGAGGCATGCTTAGTGTACTCCTAATATCTTCAGGAATTTTATCATGAAAGGCATTGGATTTTGTCAAATCACTTTGCTGTATCTGATGAGATAATCATGTAGGTTTTGTATTTCATCCTGTTTATTTGCTGGATTCCATTTATTGATTTATTTGCACCATTCTTGAAACTCTGCAGTGAAGCCTATTTGATCATGATGGATGATCCTTTTGATGTGTTCTTAGATTTGGTGTAGAGAAATTTTAATCCAACAGCATGGCTGTTCTGGCAAAAGATCATAATCAAAGAACTTCTAGGTCTATGTGATCTGGCTAGAATATAGTACATACTTTAATCACTCTGGCCAGAATACAGATATGCCTCTATATACCTCTAATCCCAAACAGTGAAGGTAAAGTTGGCTTGTAGAAGGAAGCAACCATGTTTGGAAATTGATGTGTAATTGAGGTACAGACAAAGGATGAATCAGAGAAAGATTTGACAGAATGAATCAGGGATAGAATATTCCTAAATCACATGAGAACAGTCAGAAATAGAGGCTACTTAAGAGCAGTACAGAGAGAGTGAGGAATTGGTGGGGAACAGTTCCATAAGCGCAGTTTAGTTGAGTTCAGGCAATGCAGTAGAGTTCAGTTAAGTACAATTGGAGCAGTTCAGTTAACCCCAGTTCAGTTCAGAGCAATTTGGATTATCTCAGCTCATTTCATGTGAAATGGTTTTAGAAATATTGGCATTAACTGTCCTTGAAAGTCTGGTAGAATTCTGCATTTAACAATCTGACCCTAGGGTTGTTGTTGTTGTTGTTGTTGTAAGACTGCTTCTAGTTCACCAAAGGGGATAAGTATGTTTAAATTCCTTATATGATCTTGTTTTAACTTTGGTAAATGATATCTAATGAGAAAACTATCTATTTCTTTTAGATTTTCCTGTTTGCCTGAATACATGTTTTGATTATCATCTGGATTTCCTCAATGTCTATTTTTGTGTTCCCCTTTTCACTTTTAATTTTATTTATTTTGGTATTCTTTCTTTGAAAATTCAATTCACAACATGAACAAATATACAGGACACAATGAAGGTAGTTTTAAGAGGCAAGTTTGTCAATATGAACTTTTACATATGCTAATTCCCCATATAAAAATTATAAAAGTTCCCATATTACTATCATAGCTGTCCATCTAGTAGCCCTAAAACAAGAAGATGAAATCATATTCAAGAGGATTTACTAGAAAGAAACAAATTCAGGTCTGAAATCAATAAAATGGAAACAAACAAAACAATACAAAAAAACCCAAAACAATGAAGTGTCTAATTGAGAAAATCAATAAGATTGACAAACTCATCCAAATTACCTAAAAGGTGAAGATAGAATATCCCATTGTATTTTTTATTAAAATTTTAATGTAAGGAAAATTTAGTTAGTGTAAAATTTAGTGTAAGGATTTGCAAACAAAGCTAAAAGTCATACAATTAAAGAAACCAGATCACAAATCTATGCATCTCTATGATCATCTGCATAGTTAGAATAGTCACCCTTAATCTGTAGTGTTTCAAATTAGATTTTACATTTTCATTATCACATAATTCAAATGAAGTTATTTACACAAAACTCAAATGTTCACTATAGATGTGAACACTAGAAGAACAACCAGCTTATCCTCATTCATAGTTAAAGTGCCCTTTATTTATGTTTAACAATTTTCTCATCATTCAATACTCACCTTCTATTATTCTGCCTCCCAATATTATACTATATGTACACAAAGTTCTAAAATTCTCATTTATTTTCCAATTTGTTTTGTCATTCAAATGAGTGTGATCAATACAATAAAATCCCTTTCTTATCTGTTATTCAAATTTTCTACTAAGTGTTTTTTTTTTTTTTTTTTTTTTTTTTACTTTACCTTATTTCTTACAGATAGTCATTTGGCTTGAGGAGTGAAAACTAGTTTCTAACCAGAGCTACTTCTAGAGCGTGAATAAAAGTCAGAAAAGACAAATATAGAATAGGATCAATGAAAGAAATTATAGTGTATGTCCAGTTTAAATAGTTACAGATTAGAAGGGGAAAATCCTTTAGTAAAGACTGAATAATAAAGGGAAGTCCATGATTTTTCGTTGCAAATCTGGTGATTTTTCTCTCTTATATAGTATAATTTCTTATGCACCATATAAATTACAAACTTAGTGTTTGAGAAATCTAGGTCCCCAAAAAGCTTCTTAGATGCCCTAAATTGGCTAGAGTCTCAATTGTACATAGACATAGTCTTCTCCACTACAATAGATAAAACTATTTAACAAATTAGAAAGGTAAAAAATTGATGATATGATATTCAACAGATATATTCCTTCACATGGGACTGGCCTAAGGAGGAAAAGCAAGTTCATTTTTCTCTAAATTCAGACAACCGTGACTTGTTTTTACACCTTCAGAAGATGCTTCCGAGCATCCTGATTCATTCATCATGCGAATCTTTTTAAATATAAGACCGTAAATTTGGGATTTAGTTTTTGTAGACTGGAGTGCAGAGAATCAGAGTCAATATAATTTTAAAATGTCAAAATCAATTCAGCTTCAAGGATAAACACCAGTAATAATGAAGCTTTGTGTCTTTTGATCTGCTATTTGATCTGATTGCCTGCATTTCTGAGCACATCTTTTATAAATGAGCATCCTAAGTCCCTAGATTAGTCTGACAGAAAACAACAGGAAGTTTAGAAACAATTTTATATTTAACAGACATTGAAATTTATATCAATGGTGGATTCATCATCTTCTTCTGAACTATGATGAATTCTGTGCATTTCCTTATCCTCTTAAATGTTATCCAAACTATTCTATGTTTGATCTGATGACTGTTTGATTCTGTAGTCATCTAGAGAAGTTGGAGTTTTGCCATGTCTATTTATATATAATGACAATAGTCTCATCTTTGCCCCCAAAAATAAGTTACTCTTCCAATTGTAACAAAAGACCCGACAAAAAAGAACCTTAATTCAGGCTAGGAAAGATTTAGTTTTCCTCCCTGTTCGGAGGATGTCTGTCTAGTGGGGCAGAGAGGACATGGGAATAGGAATGAGAAGTGGATAGTTACACTTCATCAATAAGTAGAGAAGAGATGAATGCTAGTACTCGGCTTACTTTTTCCTCATTACCTTTTTGTTCATCTGGGACAGTCGAATAATGACTGACCTTCACTAAACCACTTTGGAAACACCCTCACAGAAACAGACACAAGTGTGTCTCCTATGTAATTCTAAATCCAATTACATTGGTAATGAAGATTGACTGTAAACCATATGGACATAAATTAAATCACAGTGCCTGTCTACAGAAGATTTTAGCCAGCAGGAAGATGTGTACTAGGGAAAAATAGTGCTTTCCCAAAGCATGTGCTTTACTGTTGGGAAAATCCAGTACTGTTGGCACCTGTTAGTGCGTTCTTTGACTCATGCAGAACTCTCTAAGGCAGAACTCACAGGCTAGAAACCACATTGTCTATTTTTTATTTAGAGCTAAAAGAAAAAAAAAAGGGTTGTATACCTACCTTTTTGTTTGGAAGTTTACAGATGGTACTGACATCCATCCACACCCCAACTAAGGAAAACTGTATCCCCCGTACCTCACTCCAAGCCAGTGCTTTCCTGCATTGATTCTTTGTCTTTCTTTCCTCAACTTCTTTGTTTTTATAGATGTTTGTTAATTTTGCTTCACCCTTTTTCCTTGTTTATGTCTTTAGTTTTAGAACTAAAATATAATTGTAATGGGAAATATTTAGAGACAATGAACAGGCACCAAGAAAATGAAAAAAATGAATTCATAAGTGATAAACATAACAATGTCTCTATGTACACAAGCACACACACACACATACACACACATGTATATATATAAACAATTGAAAAAGAGGCTTTAAATTTAATACAATTATAGTAATTATGAAAACATTTATACATTCATAATGTCCAGGACATTCATATTTGGCAACTTAAATGCTCTATGATCTCTCCTATCATGGTGAGTTCAGAGTCCTACACCTAAATCATTTTCTAACCTAACTTGTATTTAACATCTTCTTAAACCTAGAACATTGTTGGAGACACCCCACTTTAAGCTCAAGATGCATGCAAACCCTGATGATAAGTACCTGCTTGTGGGTACTGTGTTTTAGAGCATGAGATTATGGCCTTTTGTGGCCACCAGTAGAAGGACTGAGAGGCCCCAAGGCCTGCTTCTTCGGCACAAGCACATCATGATGTCATTTCTGCAACTATTCTTAGTACTTATCATTAACCATATCTATTTATTGCTCCTTCTCTCTCTCTCTCTCTCTCTCTCTCTCTCTCTCTCTCTCTCTCTCTCTCTCTCTCTCTCTTTCTCCCTCTCTCTCTCTCTCTTTCTTTCTTTCTTTTTTGATTAAACCGGTATTTCATGACCTGGCAAGACCTAGTGGGAGCCCGCTTGATATCAGAAACTAAATGTTACCAATAATATTAAATTAAAGTCTGTTCATGAATTCAAGAGAAATGTATGTTACATTCACTTGCTCGAGGTAGAAATGAAAGTAACAGAGAGCCATGGGCAGAGATGAGTAAATCCTCAGCTGTTTCCCCAGTCTTAGTCTCAATTCTGCTTTAAAAATAGGACATTTTTATTTGTTTTTATTAGATACTTTCTTTATATATATTTTAAATGATATCCCCTTTCCAGGTTTCCCCTCTGAAAAAAAACCCTATTCCCTTTCCCTTCCCCCTGCTCACCAATCCACCTTCTCCCACTTCCTGGCCCTGGCATTCCCCTACTCTTGGGCATAGAACCCTTCTTAAGACCAAAGGCCTCTCCTCCCATTGATGACTGACTAGGCCATCCTCTGCTACATATGCAGCAGGAGCCATGAGTCCCACCATGTCTATTCCTTGGTTGGTGGTTTAGTACCTGGGAGCTCTGAGGGTACTGGTTAGTTCATAGTGTTGTTCCTCCTATGGGGCTGCAAACCCCTTCAGCTCCTTGGGTCCTTTCTCTAGCTCCTTCATTGTGGACCCTGTGTTCAGCCCAATGGATGGCTGTGAGCCTCTACTTCTGTATTAATCAGGCACTGTCAAAGCCTCTCAGGAGACAGCTATGTCAGGCTTCTGTCAGCACTTGCTGGCATCCACAATAGTGTCTGGGTTTGGTGATTGTATATGGGAAGGATTCCCAGGTGGGGCAGTCTCTGGTTTGTCCTTCCTTCAGTCTCTGCTCCAGACTTTGTCTCTGCAACTCCTTCCATGGGCATCTTTATTATAAAACTGAGGATGGAATAGCATACAAATATTTCTGAGAAAGTCAGCAATAAGTTCCTTGGGTTCGGGGACGATGATGGCAGCCCTTTAGGAATTCTCCATACAGGTTAGGTGAGGATGTTTTTGTAGACAGGCAGGTGGGGTCCAAAAGTTGTAAAGACTGCAGGGTCAGCAGTATGACCTCAGGTTTGCCCTTTTGTGAAACAATAGTGTCTCACATATGCCTGAAAGACACTGACTGTGTAACCGCAATGCTCCTGCCGCCTCCCCCCCCCCCCC
>NW_022196903.1:20415362-20428437 GCF_008632895.1 Mastomys coucha | reverse complement strand
CCCCCCCCCCCCCCGACCTCATTGGAGACTGGTGGTTGGAGCTATAAAAAATTGTGCTTGCTGTGAAACTTTTATGTTTGAGATTATATAGTTCTCGTGTTTTTCTGTTCTGAATCTGTACTGGTGACACAAGAAAATGTTGGCACAGGAAAATAGAGAAGCATTTACCTACCTACGTACCTACCTACACATTTACCTGTGAACTTTGTAACCCAACTTCCTTGTATGATTTCAATAAAAGACTGGAGCTGAGTCAAGTCTTGGTGAGCACACTGACTCCTGAGTTCAGGAGCTCACATGGCAAAAAAGAACAGCCTGTCAGTATTGCTATCCCAATCGTGCCTTTTCTTATTCACCTACCAGATATCCCTTGTTCTTGATAACCCTCTACTCTTGTCAAGGCTGGCCCCTGGCAGAACATCTTCTTAAATCCTAAGCAATTTACCCTTATAGAAAGACTATGACTATCTAGTCTTCAATGCCATCAGAGACCTGAGAAGGAGTAAACATTACCTGAGTACATAGGAAGCACAGAAACATAGCTTCCAAAACTTATAGAAATAGCAGAATCAGCTGACTACTCTGAGAGTCCCCTGTATGCTCTCTAATGTTGGAGCTTCTGTCTTCAGCCTCTGGCACAGAATATCTGACAGACCTATTGTGAAGCAGGAATTATGAAGGCCTGTAGGCTTACATTTTTCAAAACCTATTTTAATTAGGTCTCTTTAATGCTTCAATCTACCTTCTAGCCCACTGACCAAAGGTAAGGGAGAAAGATGAATAATTGGACAAGGGGGTTGTGGACCTGTTTTTGAAGTAGTTCTTTGGGGGCTATTCCAAAATTTGTTGTCAGTATATCAACAGTCCAATCCAATAGCAAATACCAAATATGAATCAGTAGCAGCACCTCAATATAGCAGAACCCTTGAGGCTCCCCAATAAATTGTGTGAGGCAGCAGCAGCAGCAAGAAGCAGCCAAAATACCATGAGAAGTTCTTTGGCATGTTTCTTCCAACAAAATCTCAACAAATGAAGACCACTAAGGACCAGCAACGCTTTGCAAGGTATTGCAAAAGTGTCATCTCACTGTCTGTGGGGTCCTACTCATACTCTTTCCAACATCACACACTCTCTTAAGCAACTGCTTTAGCAAAATATCCTCTCATGTATCTGTTTCAGCAAAACATTCTCTCACAAGATAGCTTCCAGGAAAACATCATGTGACACAACTGAGTTTTCAAAGAAACCAGAAATTTCTACTTCACAACTCTATATAGTACAACTTGTATGATTTCAGGGCTTGCTATTTGGTATTGGAAAATTAATTGATGTGCTCTTTCTTGATTTTTCAAAACAAGACATGCTACTCAAAATGTGAGCAGTTGGAATATTGCCTCTCCTGTCCAAGAATAAGTTTCTGGAACACTGAGATAGACACTGTTATAGTCTTTTGAAAGTTGTTCTTTGGTTAGTAACACAATGATAATGACAGAAACTCATTAGGTAATAGTTAATTGTGCTGATCTGCATAGTTTTATGCTTATTTATTTAATTATTTTTATCATGTTTGCATGTCTGCTGTATGTATGTGTGATGCATACATGTGAGTGTATGGGCACACATGCCTGTTTGTGCACATATTGAAGCTATCCTACTGGGTCTTTTTGCCTGATACTAAAGTGGAAGCTCAAGGTCTCAGCTAGACTAGGTGGTCAACATGCTCTTGAGTGACCATGATGCTGGGAGATACAGGCACACCCAGCCACGCCTGGTTTTTCACCTGGGTGGTAGAGATTGAAACTCAGGCCCTCATGATTGTAGATGAGTACGTGTCTCTTGAGCTGTCGTCTCAGCCCTAACCCAGAGACCTAACAATTTCTATTTAGTATAATTGAACTGTAAACAAAACTGAAAGTAAATGTTGGCTTCTGTTCTCTCCCCTGGTCTCCACTACAGTCAGGAAGATGGAGCAGAGCAGTGGTCTGAAACTTGCCCAAGGTTTCTGCAGCCAAATGGCTTTGGAGTGACGAGCAGGAGACTAGGCTTCTCTAATTTTCCATCCCAGTGCTCCTCTTCCTGCCAGGACTGTGACTAGAGTGTTAAATTTAGAAGCATTAACTCAGTGAGGAATTTAAACAGAAGTTCAAACATATCTGTGGCAGTTCAGATCTATATATATATTTTTTTTTGCTGGCAGCCTGCAGATTTGGGGAATTAAGGGATTTGACATGCCATACACACTTTGCCTGCTTATGCCTCTTCTATAATTTCACTCAAGGCAACACACTCTGCTAAAAGCACTCATAAACAGGACAGTATTTTGAGTATTTTGGGAGGAAGGGGATGAGGACAATTCTTAGCATCCAGGAACTTCTCCTGGATGCCGTGGTCTCCTTCTATGTCTGGCTGAAATTGTTTCAGCTCAGCTGTACTCTTATTTCTCTAAATTGCTCAGAATACTGTCCTATCTGTTAAAGTGATGTATGTTTTTTCATGGTAGTGATAGATTTTGCAATGGAGATTATATATGGAAGCAAATTGCATATGCCTGTTAGTAAAGGTGTGAACACTGCGATTTCTGAAGAGGCCACAGGTAACTTTAATGGCGAGTCCTAGAAACCTGTCAGGTAGATGCCCGCACTCTGTTGTTGCTTCCATGTACTTGGTATGGGTTCTCTTTCCAAACTCTGCCTGGGCTGAGGCAAGTACTTTTGAATTCTCAGGCCTTTTTAGATCCAAATTTATCTACAGTTTTTGTATAAAATGTCACCTTCCAAAACACTAAGAGAACTAGCATTTGCTGTAACATTTTCATAATTCTAACATAGCTACTTCTAATATCCAAATGCATAATCTAGGACACTGCTTTTTAGAGTATGCCTCATTATGACTGATTTCCCATCATGTACCAGGCAGTAAACACAGAGTTTGAGATCCTCGGCATCTTAAACATAATTCCTTACTTATCCCTTCCTAATACAAATTAAGTATTGAATCTAAGATAAAAGTAAATGTATACCGGGAAAAGCTACAAATCTAGAAATTAATGGGCCAAGAAATACATAACAGAATTTGGAGGTGCAAATCTCAAACACAGACATTTACTGAGACTGCAGGTAGCAGAGGGTGTTCTTGTTAATCTCTAGTACTTGAAAAGCTTAGGGTGATCTGAGCAACCTAATTGACTGTCACTGTAGCATGTGACATGGCTATCAAGGAGGTCAATGTAATTTGGGGCTGGCTATGCAGAGTCAGCATTTCCAGGAGATGACTGCAGCCTAAGCTTCACCCAGGAAATATCAAAGTGGCTATCAAGGTAAGTTTTAGGATAGACATTAATAGACTACAGACCATAGCTGCGATAATTAGAGATGTGCAAGATGACTCCACTCTTTGACTTGAAAGCTGGCCAGTAACCTTGCCCAAATCAAGTGACCTTTGACATTTTAGAGTTTATTCCCGCCCAGCAGCCCTAATTCACTTTGTCAGGTGACTACCAAAGGAACAGTTTCAGGTCTCCGTTACTGAGTTGACTTGGTGATAAGAGAATTCTGCGAGGCTTGAAAATCAATTTAGAGTAAAAGATCTTGAATACTTCAGTCTATGGTTGAGAATTATGCTGCTCTTTATGCATTTGTGGCAGGCAGGGATGCTCCACCATGCAGCTCTCTAAGGACTTTAAAATTCTACTCTAGAGTGGCTAAAGATGTTATAGTTTCTTTCAGCTTTTGATTTTAGAACAAATTCGAACTCATAAGAAGGTTGTAAGAGTCGCTGAATATCCTACAACATGTGTTTCCTATAATAACCTCTTAGGCATTACAAGCTATGGTTCTCAGAACTAATACATCATTATTGATTTCCTTGTATCAACTTGAATGCATACTTTACAGAGTTTCCATTCATTTTTCACTCATATCTCTCCTTCTGATCCAAGATTTTCTCAAGGAACCATAGTGTATGGAGTAACAATGTCTGCTTAGTGGTTTCTTGGTTGTGATGCTTTTTTAGGTTTTCATTACGTTTGAGGACTTTGACATTCTGAAAAGAAGAAAACTCCAATAATCAAAGCTAAAGCAATTTGAATAACGAAAGTAATCTTAGATTGTACCCCAATATATAAAACCCTTATCTGTCAGTCAGTGGTATGATTGAGTGAATTAACAAGTAAATAAAGATGAATGATTATCCCATGCAGATAAGTTATCTAATTAGTAGTGATACTGAGCATGGTTAAGTTCTTTCAACAGCACTGAATAGAAATACTGGCTAACTTCTCAACTGAGAAATGTGACAAACTCTATGTCAGCTATGATGTTTATCATCAATAATGATAAATGATGTTGATAGTTTGTGTATCTGACATAAAGTGATGAAAAAGGCTGAATCTGTGGAATACCACCCAAAACTTAACAGTGCATCTAATTAATAGAAAAATATGATATTACATCCAACTGAAGGTAATAAGCAATAGATTATTTTCCAGGATCTATGAAAATAAAAGGCAAAAGGACAGTGTTAGTGCCTTTCCATTTGAGAAACCTCACTGTAGTGATCTTCCATGTACACTGTAACTGCTTTTAGGTTTATTTTTCCCTAGCATCACTTAGAAATACAGGACAGACTCTAACTCTACATCTAAGTGATCAACCTGACCCTTTCTTCTTTCACTTTACATTAGTGATTCGATGAGATGCACATTAAGTAAACATCATATCAATTTTCCCTCCTGCTATATAGGAGCCTGATACAGAGGGGATAAGCCTACAATAGTTTATCAGATTGATTTAATGAGAGAGAGCTGATCTAGCAAGTAATTGAAATCCAGACACATAAAAAATTTTAACATAGAACTTTTAAGTTCGTAGATAGTACTAGTGATGAAACTGTATTAAAGTATGGAAATAGAGAAATCTCAAGTCATTTTTTTCAGTGTCTGGTCAAGGTTCTTGATTACATATTATGTTTACACAAGGATGCCATGAAACTATTGAATTGGACTACTTTATAGGTAGAAAGAAAAGTTTATTGTGGGAATAAACTGCTAGTCTGCATCCAAAAGTAGATGACAGCAACTTGGCAGGAAAGCAGACATATCTGACATGACAGCAGCATGGGAGCTGATATGGGCTGAGTTAGCAGAGAACTAGATGCTCTAGCCCTAGGTCCTTAACCATTGCACAGTTTAAGAGAGGTAATGGTTTTATTGGTAAACATAAACCCACCCTAAAAGATTCCTAATGAATGCTGTTTAGCAGGTCAGAGTCCTTCTGTTTAGAGGATTGTTATCAAAACTGCCATTTGGGGGTCCCACTTTGGGCCTAATAGGATACAATGTCCAAATACTTTTCTCTATTTCCTTTGAGTTCTGTTCACTGTGAATGTATGTTTTATTTTTTCACCTGAAAGTCATCATGTTCACAGGTGCTTACTTTACATGATAGTTTTCAGATAATGTTCTAGAAAAGAGTGTGAGTCTTGCCATGTTCTCTCCATGATGTCCATTCATCAAAACACACTTCAGCACTGCTACTAAAATTGATTTTGAACTCGTGAACCATCTGTAGTATTAGTGAGATTTTATTTTCTTAATATAGCAAACAGCTGAATAATAAAAGTAAACTAAGGCAATTTTTCATAATATTGAGGTCCCCTAGAATTCATATACATATATATTTAAAAGTTTTGAAACTATTCCAATCAATATTTCTTCCTCTCTCAGTGTATCTATCTTAGTCTTCTTGGAGTATTAGTAATAAAATTAGATGGTAATTTTTCATGTGAGTTTTTGGAATTTTCTTCTAGATTATTGTATTTAGGTGATGAACAGAATTAATTTAGGTAGATATAATTGGGAATTTTACACTGCCATCTAGTGATGTGTAATCTCAAACAACTGATAGATAGTTGAAGAAAACTAGGAACTTGTCTGACACATCAAAACAGTTGACTTGAAGTGGACAGACTTTTGCAGTAGTCAGACAAACTCTCATTTCAGTAACTTTAGCATTTAATATAAGGACACTAATTCCTTTGCTTTTTCACAGTAGAAGATTTACATTACTGTGGGCTTCCTTAGTTTTTTAAAAAATGAGATTTGTGTTCAGTGTCACTTATTTTAGGGCACTTGTGAGAGTGAGTAATACTCACTGGGTGTTCATCATTTCCCAAGCATATTATAAGTACTTTCTCTGTATTATTTTATTTCATTTTGATCACAGGCTTAGGAACAAGTTACCACTTTGTCTATGTTACACTAAAATTTATACAATGAGTAAATGATCAAATTATGATTTTGAAGCCTACTCAGGCTATTTCTAAAACCATGTGTTAACAAAGAAACTATTATGGCCCCTCCTATGTTCTGCAGCCAGCATTTGAGTATAACACACACACACACACACACACACACACACACACAGATGAACACACAGGCACACACACACTCCTTCACCCCTACATCCTGGATACTCCCATCCCACCCCATGCTCACTGTTTCACTCAGTGTTGACCTAGGGTCATCTTTGCATGAATCACCACATTCCTGTTTGGTTTACACATGAGATCTTTTTGCCTTAACTTGACTTGCTCTGTTGTTTTGGATTTGTTTTCAGTTTTTTGCTCATTAGTAGCCAGAAGGTGATAACTAATTGCCATATTAATTATAGAAATTTGAGGTCTAATAGTAAAATAAAACAAAAAAGACAGCAACTTAAAAGGTGTTCTTTGTACATAAACATGTCAATATTATTTTTCCCAAAATATACAAAATATGAAAGACATAAAGTATATTCCAGCATAATAACAAATGTAATATCAAGCTTAATTGTTGTGAATTTCTGAAAAGAATTAGTCACATTAAGTGAATTATTAATTTTGTAACAAAGGTTGTAATTAAATCACACATTTCTTACAAATGCTAGGCATTTCAACAGTTGGCCAACATCTCTACTAAGTGACATCACATAACTCAGACACCCAGAAGAGGAGCCAGAGATGTGTGTTTGTCTCACTGAGGAGTTCAAAGAGAGGACAGCCATGCACCTTTAAATTTTGTGGTGATAGGATTTTGTCTTTGTGTTCATCAGTGGAGAAAAAGCACTGTCATATACAGAAAAAAATGAAGTTCACAGTCAAAACCGATAACTAAGCAAGGAAATAAACAACTTTTAACAAATATAATAAATAGGTGCAGTGATGAAAATACTCTTTCCTATTCAGAATAAAGAGGCTACTTTAGAAATCAGTAAAGTGAATAGGTCTCCCTATTGATCTGAGTTAGAGTAAAAAAACATTACTATTTTATCATTCCATTTGTTTCAAAACTCCATTTGATTTACCTTGGTCTACTGAAATTACAATAAAATATGGCATAGTCTGTGATTATATAACCAATAAAATGGTTTTTTTTTGTAATTTTCAGACCTAGGAAGGTCAACACTGGGGTATCAACATTACAGGTCTACTGAGCTGTTGCTTCTAGGTTGCAGTCTATTAACTACTTAGTATTTTCTCATGTGGTAGAGAACAGTACATGTGATCACTTTGGTCCGTTTTGTAATGACACTAATCCTATTTATGAGATATCTGCTGTAGTGATCTCACCACCTCCTCAAGCAGCATTACTTTCAGGGTTAAGATCACAACATATAAACCAAAGAAAAGAGCAAGAGAACACTTGTACTACAACATCAGTCATCCCTGTTCTTCACCTTTAAAAACACTAAGCCACAAAAGGCAGACTGAAACTGATCATAATGAACTGATCATATGAAAAATGATCTTTCTGAGACCTCAAACCTTGTTGCCTTATATTGATTCTCAGTCACCTGTTAATTATGCAGCACAATGTTCTAGAATGACCATCCAAGGAGTCTTCAGAAAATGATATCTCTGAGGGACAGTAGTCCCCTTCCCTAGCAGTGCCTCCTTCAGAATTTTCTCCAGATTTCTCCGCATCCACCCCCTACTGAAGGTCTCTAAGCACAACTTCTATATTCTTTTTCATATCATTAACATTTTGGAGCCTCATATTGGCACAGATGTGAGAATTATAAGCAAGATATATAAATAAGGGGCTGACGAAAGTCAGAAGAAACATTTTTGAAATCCCTCCATCTGCTCTGCATTTTTCTCTGTGAATACAATGCATTTTAATGTAACCAGGCTATTCCAGGTTATATCCAATATCATCTACAGTCTGCAGATTTAAGTAGGAGGTATTAAATTAATATATTTTAAATTAATGAATTATCACATTTAATCATTCAGACAATATTCTAAAATTAGCAGCTGTTTTAGTTGGAATTACTATTGTGTGATGAAACACCAAAATACCATGAGCAAAAGCAAGTTGAACAGGGAAGGGTTTATTTGGTTTACAGTTCCATAACTACTTTCCATCATAAAATGAAGTCAGGACAGGAACTCAAACAGAGCAAGAACCTGGAAGCATCAGCTGACATAGAAGACATGGAGGGGTGCTGTTTACTGGCTTACACACCATGGCTTGCTCAGCCTGCTTTCTTATAGAACCCAGAACTACAGCCTATGAATGGCACCACCCACAAAGGGCTGGACTTCTCCTCTCCATGCTTAAGAAAATCCCCTACAGGCTTGCGTACAACCTGATCTTACGGAGCCGTTTTCTTAATCGAGATTCCCTCTTCTCAGGTGACTTCAGTCTGGGTCAAGATGATATAAATCTATCCAGCACACCAATATTTTAATTACAATATGGTCAAGTAGAGAACCTTTACTGTGGATATGCAGACACTGACCTGGGCTTGTTGAGTGGCCCAGCAGTAAGCTTGTAGAGTGAGACAGTACCTGCTTTCTTCACTAGAAATGGCTGAGATTATTTACAGGAGAAAGGAAGACAGTCAAGAGCATAAGGGCAGAACACTGAGGGATCTGAGATGTTTGAGTCCACACCTTGGACTCCAGCCTTGGAGGACAAGAGACCAATCAGAGGCCAGAGGCTGATTCACTAGTGAACTCCAGGTTGCAGGACCACAAAGTCACTGGTAATACTGGGCTGGACTCTCAGTACTTGATCAGGAAAGATTTCCAAAGTGAAATTCCATATGATACCAAGTCAAGGCTCTGCTTTTCAGAAGCAGGGAAGGACTCCTAATTTAAAATTACTGGAATTGGGGTGTGGGTTAGGAATGAGGAGAGGTAATGGTTCTGGTGGTGACGATGAATCACAAGAACCTGATTTGCACACATCCAGATCCGTGAGAACATGTTTCCCTATGGGCTTTCCTTTCCTGACTGTGGGGGAGGTGCTAGGAAAATAATAAAAGGCCAGGAAGTTGGGAAGGAACTCACCATGGAACTGAATGCTAAGGGTTGCCTTTAAAACTAGCTGGAACAAAGTATATTGTTACATTGGCCTATATTTTCCTGAAATCAGTTCTGATCTAGAGAAGTTTCCTGTGTAGTGGTTTGACTATGCCTAGTCCAGGGAGGTGCACTATTGGAGGCGCAGTCTTGTTGGAGTAGGTGTGCCACTGTGGGCTTTAAAACTCTCCATCCTAGCTGCCTGGAAGCCAGTTTTTTTCCTGTTTGCATTCAGATGAAGATGTCGAACTCTTCACTCCTCTTGTACCTTATCTGCCTGGATGCTGTCATGCTTCCACCTTGATGAGAATGGACTGAACCTTTGAACCTGTAAGTCAGCCCTAATTAAATGCTATCCTCATAAGAGTTGCCTTGGTCATGGAATCTGTTCACAGCAGTAAAATACTAACTAAGACACTCTCTTTCCAACACAGTATATATTTTTTTCACAGAGTTGTATATGACTACATGCAGTGTTTTAGTCCATTTTGATCAGGTGCAGCATCAAATTCATAAGCATGTCTTACCCTCCTAAGTTGCTCAGATTAGAGCTGCCTGCCTATGCCTACCCTGTCATCATCCTTCTGTGAGTTTACACCTTAGACTCTTGCCTTTTTGCTTGAGGTAGTCATGTTCCTCATGAATCTTACCAATACTGTTGAGAATGTGTTTTCATTATTTCTTTCTACTCATATCTCTGATAACTTAAGTAATTTATATAAAATATTGTGGCTTTTTTTCTGGCTAAAAGTAAGAGAAAACATAGTAATAAATATGAGTATGTTACAAGTTCATCAGCATTCTTAAGGACATGTTCTATTGACTGTTGCTGGAAACATTTGGGTGAAGGCTAAAGGCAGAACTCATTTTGCTCAGCACCTTTCACCATGTCCTCTTCTATTTATCTAACTTCTTATACTGTGATGATCTCTGAATTTTCTCCCCACTCACTCCTACCTAGCACATCTAACATCATTTTTAGGTAATGAGCTGTGAGTTTTAATGTAAACAATCTTCATAAATGCTCAACTTGTTTTACTTTTCTAGTTTGTTCTTGTGATGGCTAATCTTGGTTGTTAACTTGATTGCATTCGGAATCACATGAAAGTTGAACAGTTGGGTGTTCCTGTAAAGAATTTTCTTTATCCGATAACTGGAAGTAGGAAGATTGGCCCAAATCTGGGCCAAAGTTTTTGGTTACATCCCAAATAAAGGACATGGGAGAAGGTAACTTTTTGTCTGCTTTACCTCTGCCACTGGCAAGTTCATACATCCTGTTGCTAAACCATTTCCTTGTCAGTGTTGAAACAAAGTTCTTCTGGATTTGACAGACTGAAGATCAGCAGCTCTTTAAGAATATGACAGCCTCAAGTGCCAGGTAGGACTGCTGAGACATCCACCCTGTGGACTGAATAGCCACCAGATTTTTTGGCCTTTCTGTCATGAGACACTCACTACGAGACCACACCTTTAGAAAATCTTGACTAATACAGTAGCATAGAAAAAAAGAGGAAACTCATATTAAATCGCAATATATTACATATGATAGGAAATGTCTCAGAACTTAAAAGCATATGTCTCGTCTTTCGATGGATGTATTTAATATCTGTGGATGTGACTCACTTCTGGCAAATGCAACGGTTACATCAGGCGACTCACAAGGACCTTGAAGATCTTTGCTGAACTGTAGATATGAGTTAAGGATGTTCCCAAGTTCAGAGACATGTGGCCCCATGGTCTTTATGCTGGTTAGCATAGACATATGGATGAAATCTCTGGCATATTTGTAGAAAGCAATGGAAATCCCTTAGTTACTCAAAAAGTTGGAAGCAATAAACTTTACGTCTACTCAAAGGAATAAAGTGAACAATGACAGAGCTGGATACTTGATTCTCCTCTAGTCTCTGAATGTATAGATGCTATGTATATCCCCTACACACACACACACACACACATACACACACACACACACACACACACACACACACACACAATTCTAAGAATTAGTTGCTATGAAACTTTCTTTTCTACTTCTAACCATGGATCTAAAGGACAGTTACCTAAACACAAAACTTAGAAAGTATGAGGCCGAGTCATCCTAGGTAGCAGTGCAATGCTAAAGAAGTAACCTATAATCCTTATAAAAAGCTGATGTTTTGAAGCAAGAAATTTTACAATTATTAATACAAGAAATGAAATAATGATATTGGGGAAACAAGTTCTAGATACTCCTCAGCGTGAGGACAAACTGGTTAAATTTGTAGAGAAGGAATGGGGTTCAGTGAAACGTGTTAGGAGTTATGAAGACATTTTCTCTATTTCTCCCTATTGAGCCATTGCAAAGTTATTAGAAAGGCACAGTGGCCTATTCCTTGGCCTCCTTCTCACACTGGGTGATAAAATACACTGCACTTCTTCTTTTCCCACTCCTGGAATAGTCATTCACAACAATAAACATAGTTCATCCTAGAATCTGTGGCAATAACCTTCATGTTTATAGCTCTCAAATTTTAAAATTCAAATTTCAATGTTTTTCTGTGGTGTTTGAAAAGTCACTTCACTGCTCCCTTCCTGGACTCACAGGCTCTTAACAATGCTAGAAGGGTCTTCCAGAAATCTATGGTGACAGTGATTATCACTGAAACCTGTGTCCTATGAAACTCTAACATATCAGAAGTCTACATTCAGGGATAGTTCAAACAATTTAGTGCACAGCAAAGTACTTTGGTACATAAAACCCCACAAATCCCTCTATCTTGCTCTAGTACTGAAGCAGGCCTTAGGTGAACTCCAGGGATCTTAGCAAAAGGTAGGTAATAACATGAAAGGCTGTTGAGTCCCTATAAAGAGGCTTGTCAAACATGAGCATGAGGCTATTTAATGAGCAAGAAATAAATCTATAATCTGGTGGCACTAGAATTTGGAGTTTATTTGCTTATTTGCTGCAGCATTTTGTTTACCAAAATCTGTTCTCTCGAGCTGTACATTAACCATAGTGGGCAGAATGCTTCTACTAAAGTTTAAACAAAGCATAAACTATTGAGGTTTAAACACAATAGTCTAAGCTCATGATGTGCACTTCTGGGAAGGTTTTAAGTACAATTTTACAAGGATTCTGGAACTGATCTGTATTTATTAGGTACTTGCTAAATGAAAACTTTCCAAGGAATATCCCAAAATTAGATGGTAAAAAAGATAAAGATCTCTCATTTGTGTTTATTATATTTACAGTCAAAGGATCAATAGAATCTAAAATGCACAAGTACATTAATAATTTGTATTTTGAATCAGGATGCCTATCATTCAGTTTTGGGTAAGTAGAAGGATAACTGATGGAGTTTGGAGGAGCTGAGTGAACTAAAAAGTATATGGAGCCTCACACTACAAAGGTGCAAGGAGGGAGAGAATTTGAAGTAGAAAGATGATTAAAGGGAGAGGGGATGGCTGCTCATATCTACACATGTCAAGGATCAGGGACTGTGGTAGAGAGGAGCCACTACTAAATACTCAACCAAGGACCTTCTCCTGGTGGCCTGTTCCCTCTAGTGAGGTCATATCTCATGAAGGTTCCACAACTTCCAAAACAGTGTCAGCAGTTCCACATCAAGTGTTCAACCAGGTGTCTGAGGGACATTTCATATTCAATACACAAGAAGTACTAACAGAGGATGGCCAAGTTGATCATCAATGGGAGGAGAGGACCTTGGCCCTGTGAAGGTTCTATGCCCCA
>NW_022196903.1:20386833-20415347 GCF_008632895.1 Mastomys coucha | reverse complement strand
TTTGGAGGGGAACCTGGGAAAGGAAACATTGTAAATAAAGAAAACATATAATAAAATAAAGAAGTATTAAGTACAAAAATTAAAGTACTAAAACTTCCATGATGTAGGATAAATAGAGTAGGCTGTCCCATAGTGTCTGCAATGTCCAAGACAGATCTGAATCTATTTACATCCACAGTCTTAAAATGGAAATAGTGTAGAAGTAGAGAAATTAAATTAAGCAAACCATGTGTATATATATTTGAAACACTCATACTTCAGTGACATAAACTTCAGGTCACCTGTCAAGAAATATTAAAGTAGTCCAAGTAAAATGCATACATTAAAGGTTAGCTGTAAATGAATCATATATTCTATCTGGTCTGTATAAAAGACACAAAAAGCTGGTATTTTCTTTACAAGCTTTATGACTAGATTGGGCAGGGTCTGAGCTATTTTAACTTACATCCCAACTATATTTCCATTGTTACTTGCTGTTTGAGTCTTGCCCAGGCTGTTTCTGTTCTCAGCTTGTTCTCAAGGTCCATGTTTCCTGACCATGTGCTCATGATCGAGCTGGCTTCATGGCAGCTTCCTCCTCTCCCATCTTCTTCTCCTCCTCATGGTCTCTCCTGAGAACCCTTACTAAATCTTCAAGTCCTGTCTTTCTCTCTACTGTTCAATCACAATCTCTAGCTTTTAATTAACCAATAGCTTTTAACTGGGGAGGATGGTTTACACAACAGAGGCCAATATACAGGAGAATTCACTTGTCTGAGGTCAACCAGATCTTAGCATTTGTATACATAGCACCAAACCAATCCCCAACAACCAGCAATAGAGAAGTTAAAGTGTTCTTCAACGGAGATTGGAAAGCTTCATTTTGGAATCCTTGGTGACCTTGATTTCCCTTGGGTAGCATTCCTGCTGGAAAATGATAGAGTACAGAAGAGTACTTTCAGGATGAGTCTGAAGCAGCTGGTGATGTCACCAACCCGGGAGGCAGAGGGAGGAAAGGAAAGTCCTAGTAGAGGTCTGAGCCATGACACTCTAAGCTTTGGCAGAAGGCAGGGACTCCAGGGTTGACTAAATTCATTCCTTGAGTTCCCTTCAAAGTCCTTCTATGCAAAACTGAAATTGAATAAGACATTAAGTCAAGAGAATAACACATTAAGTCCTTTAAAAATGCTGTAGCTAAAGCTGTTTTTCTTTTGCATTATAGCTAAGGTGTTGTTGATAAGGAATATATTAGCAAATCAGTAGGAAGATGATTTGTAAAGCCTTGCTCTCTGTTATTCATGAAAGCTAGCATGTGTATATCTTAAACATTATGCACTATAAACAATTATTTTAAAAGGAATACATTGTACCTTCCTATCCATTGAATTGCAATTTATAATCTTTAAAAAGAACTCTAAAAGAAATTATAAATCATTAATATTAATTTGTGTTCTGCAGTAAATTACCCTTCTTTGTGCTTTGCTTGTTTAATTAGTTGTTTTTAACTAAACAGTGCTTGCATCTATAAATTTTACTGTATTTTATAATGTAATATATTTGTACAAATAGTCTGTAGTTACATAGACATGACTATATAGAAATACATTGTATGAATAAATATATCATATGTACAATTGGCTTTCTGCATTCATGAAGTCCTATGTAAGTCCAACAAATATTGTTAAAATTTTTAAATGCAATATATAGTGAACTAATGGACACATAGATACTACTTATATTGTCTTCATTCCTCAACCAGTGAATATGACAATTAATTAAGAAATTCAGAAAGGATGTAAACACACAGGAGGCTTTTTATAGATTATATACAAGTGTCACACAATTTTATAAAATATAGTTTAACATCATTAACTTTTTTATCAATGGGGGATCTTGGAACAAATCCCTCACTGATTGTAAGAGATTACTATACACAAAATAAAGATAAGCACATATACTCATATATATTTATTAATATTTATCAACATAGAAGTTAATTACAGTGTTTTTATTCACAGTACAAAATAACACAAAATGAAAACATTTTTGCCTTGGTTAATTGTGCTATGCCCATACATAGCAATAAGCCAGGCAAGAGCAGAGCAGCACTTCCCTGCGAAGCAGAGAGTTAGCTTCCCTCGAACTTTTACTGAGCAAAAGTTACAGTTCTTTAGATGATTAGCTAGAGACTGTGCTCCACAACCAATGGTATAGCCATTGTTTCATTCCTATTCAAAAGACTTGTAGGAGATGGAGGGAGGGAGGGAGGGAGGAAAGCAGGAACAAGAGAGACAGAGGCAGATAGAGAGAGCATAGAGAAACAGAGAGATCAACCTTTATAATATGACTCAAGGTGATACACTTTATTAATTGCAATAATATTTCTTTTACAATATATCAAATTTTCTTTCTAAAAATTGTTACAATTTTAATAGATCAAAGATATTTTTATATTTATGAACAATGTATTATGAATAGTGGTGGCTATTTTCTTCTCTGAATACGACTGCAGAATTACTATTCCTCCATTTTTGCTATATTTGGTTGTTTGTATTCAATTTCATTCATATTTACATACAGTGTGGTTATGTAGGCTGAAGAAATATGGATGCATGGACTTAAAATCCAGAATAAAAAGAAGAGAATGCAATCTGTAGCTTCAAATTCTCTCAGCTTCCATTTCTTATTATTTGGGCGGGACTTAACAATAAGGCATTAATTAGCTCATGTGTGAGATATTTCAATCATGTCCTATACTATGTGGTTACACTCTAATTATAGGAAATGACAAGGATCATTTAATGCATGCAAATTGCTCACTGCACAGAGGAATTAGAATGCAGACTGAATGCTTATACCTTGAGAAGAAGATGGGCCAGCTGTAGAGATTAACCATCCTTTTCTACTTGCCAAATGAAAGGCCACTTCATCCCATTACCTATGGACACATGAAAAAAATATACTTGTTGAATGATCTGACACCAAACCTATAGTAATATGCTAAGAAAACAATAAAATCCTAATTCTATGGCTAAGTTGTATTTTAGATGGATATTGGCTGGATATTCAAGTGTTGTTGCTAAATGAATAAAGACTTTAGCTAAATGGGAAGAGAAAAGGGATTTCACATACCAATGTTCCAACTGTTTCTCTGAAGACCAGCATCTGCTTAGCTGGAACTTAACCAAACACACAAATAAAAAAACAACTTCTTCCTCCCCATCCATAAAATAAAACCAACAAAGTTTCCCAAATAACAAATAAAACAGCTTCCTTTTAAATCTTCTCTACCTTGCCAATAAAAACAGATGCAAAGTTTACCTTTCAGAAGGAGAATAAATTTAATATAAAGCATTAAAAAATGTCAGGAAAGTTCCCAAGAAGCAAGTATCTCTGGATGGTAGGCCAAGGCTTCTAAATCTTTCTGCTGGTCATTGGAATGTGCTTCCTCTCTGCTTTGAAAAATCTCACTAAGTACCCGTTTTGCTCAAGCGGGGCCAACCCAGACTGCCTTCAGAGGGATAGGCCAGTCCACAGTAACAAAGGTCTAAAGCTATTTTTCTTGCTTAATGAAGAATGAAATATGTGTCAATATTGACAGACGATAGCAATAATGAAGAAATTATGATTAAACCATCCCCATGGGTTCTTCTTAGACTATTATGAATAGTTTGCTATAAACAATTAGAATAATTAGGTCCCTGGTCTGGATCTTTGAGGGATTCAAATGTTCTGCTTAGTTCAGGGGATATGTGTTTAGCAAGTACAACATTTTATAATGATTTTGATAATTTGAAGAATTGAAGTTTAAGGATCATTCCAGTCAACAAGGTTTTTATTTTATTTTATTTTGTTTGTTTGTTTGTTTGTTCCTGAGACAGGATTTCTCTGTGTATCCCTGGCTGTCCTGGAACACCCTCTGTAAACCAGGCTGATCTCGAACTCAGAGATACACCTGCTTCTGTGTCCTAGAGCTGGGATTTAAAATGGGAGCCATGGCTCCAGATATATATGTAGCAGAGGGTGGCCTTGTCTAACATCAATAGAAAAATAAAATAAAATGAAATAAAATAAAATAAAATAAAGTAAAATAAAATAAAATAAAATAAAATAAAATGTGTATCAATGCCATTGCCAGGCTGTCAGCCAACATATTTAAGCACTAAAAGGTGGGATCCGAGTCTGAATTTCTATTTATTTTATGTTGCCTTTGCTTATCTTTCCTATTAAAATATACAGACTTGTGTTTTCAAGGCCTGAATGTTTCACAAAAAGAATTACAGAGTGAGGATTTTGAAAACTCCATGCATTCAGACATTCTCTCAAAGCTCTCACAAATGAATGACAGAGATGGTTCCAGTAGCCAGAGGGGCCACTTTTTCACATTGTATACATTGCAAAATCTTGTTTGAAAACCTGCCCTAACACATACTAAGGTTAGTCAGTAATAGTTTTTCAGTGACTTATAATTATAACAACAACAAAAAAATCAATGCAGTGGTTGTTTTTATAACTATGGATAATAATTACCATTTCTGTAGCTGTAAAATGTTTATTAGCACGCTTGTAAACATCACTGACATTCAATATTATTATTTCTTCAGTGCCCTTGAGATTGTTGCCAATGTCCTTCTGTTAAAGATGTTGGTAACTAACTTTATTCTCATAACTGATATCAAATTACTGAGTTATTTCCTCCTTATAGACATGCTGATGAGCTTTAAAGTCACGATGGGCAACAGGCACGAGTAGATGAAGAATGAAAATAAAGAACAGAATGAAAATCAATACTACAGTTTAGAGGACCTCACCATTCCTCCTGATGAGAAGCTCATTTATTCAGTGTCACACGGTCTGTGACAATAATATCAAAGTCAACTCAAGACAAGATGCTAAATTAACTGACAAGGAGTACCTGTACCTGTCTGAGTCCAGAATTCCATTATGTTGCTCACTCTAAAATAATATGCTAAAGACAGAGGAAAGGTAGTTGGAATGGTAATTGTCTATTTTAAAACAAAAATAATTATGAATATGGAATATGAAGAGAAGGAGTTTGGTTGGATATGGAAAATACCAGGTCACTTCATTCACTTACAGATGTAGGCAATGAATCCAAGTTTCAAGGAGAGCAAGAAAATCTGCGCAATTGCTAGAAGTACATCAAGAATGCACCTTAAGAACTATTTATAGCTCTTTGCTATAATAGTTGTTTGGAAGTTGTAATAGAAGAACTACAATTATATGAAATTTCTTTTTTTTTTTCAGACCAATTGTGTTGAATGCAATGTCAAACTCCATTGTTTTAAAAGGGACAGTTACTCTTTTTCTTCTTTTTTTTTTAATTAATGAATGGGCATAGTTATATATTGTTTCAAGGTCTGTGTAATTTTTCTGTAGCTATGATTAAAATAGCTGGCTGGACACAATGTAAAGTGACTAATCATCTCATTTGTTTCACAGTTTGAAAGGTTTGAAAGGAGAGGAGGGCATGGCATAGGTCACAGTTAACCCCATGGCACTCAAGAAACAGAAAGAATTAATAGGCACAATTTTAGTAGGTACAGTCAAATGACCCGCTTCCTCTAGCTGGCCTCTACAAATTCCTTGCCCTTATCAAAAAAACATGACTAGCAGAGAACTCACACATTCAACACACTTCCCACTAGGGGCATTTCCTGTTCAAACCATTGTATGTTTAATTGCACTGTAATATGTAAATACACATCACTGTCTGGTTAAGTAGAAACCTTAACTGAATCACACTCTAAGGTCATTGTTTATTTTCACGCTGTAGTGTAGTTTCTATGCTACTCTGTGGGTCAGAAGTTCTTAATATCTGTGGCTTACTACTGAAAATTTTCCATCTTAAAGATGGCATGAGCCTTACTACCAAAATGAGCTCATTATTTGTTTGAGATAAGCCATGCAAGATTATTGAAAATAATGGTCTCTAGTGTAATACCTCTGGTTAAGTCACCAATCAAGTTGATTTACAAACACTAGGATAATACTTGTTATTTGGAGTATGGTGACAATAGAATTACAAATGTAACCACACAGAAAGTATTACCTTAGACGTTTTTTTCATTGCTTTGTTTGAGATCAGCACAGCTAGCCTTGGGTATTTATAAGTCAGGCATTTACATGTTATAACTCCCTGGATTAGAAAAATGAAATGTTTCTATTAACACAGATGACTCCATTCCTGGATATCATAAATTCCTTACCAGATTAATAAACATCCCTCCTCTTTCTCAATCTACCTGATGTCCCTTCCTCCCAGGTTTTGCAATCTCCAGTAGTTAAAAAGTAGGTCCTTTGAGGCTTTGCTACTGAAAGCAATGTGTGTGAACCTTTTAATGCTCTCTGTGTAATTTTTAATCTGGTGAGTTGAACTGTATCTTGAAAAGAAAATAACTAGATAAATTTTTTTTCTTAGAATGCTCTCATTTTTTCCTCAGAAGAAATAAAAAAATTACTTATAGACTTACAAAATATGAGATTCTGTCTGAATGTGTTAAGTATTAAAGTACCAATGTTAAAAATGTGATGGTAAATATAAGAAAATATAATTTCTGTAACAAAAATACAAATGATAAATAATATACTGAGAACATCTTTAATAAAAGATTGGGACGAGTATACAGAGCACTGAGAAGTACACTACACTAAGTAAACAAATTCAGGGAATTATGTTCTGACAGACAAAATACTTAACCACATAAAAATAAGTGAAAAAGAATAAAGCAAATATATATGCAACAGAACTTCAGAGATTATCACAGTTGTATAGCTTGATAGATCCAGGAAGTGAAAAATGTTATGTTTGAGCATGTGACATCTCAAAAATGCAAGAGAATAACTGCTTTTCAAACTCCATATGATAAAGACAGAATTTCATTGCCAAAAGAAATAATATGTGAAATGACATCAGATATGAGCTCTGACTGTTAAATGGGATAAAGTAGTAGAATTTAGATTTATAGGCAATGATAGCAGATAATTTCACCAGAAAGTGTGTGCTCAAACTTAGATAAAAGTAAAGCAGCCACTGTTACATCCACATAACCATGAGCACAATGAAATCAATGAGCCCACATTTTCCAAAGTCGTCTAGCCTGCCAAAAGCCTGAGAACATCAAGGTAAACCTTTATGCAAAGATTTATTTGTGCATTACTAATTTGAACACTTACTGAACAAACCAGATATTATAATTTACTATCACATGTTCTATGTTCAAGTTGACTGCATAGAATAAATATCTTGTTGAGGAAATAATATATGGAATTACGTGACTGAATTTTTCTTAAATATTAGGGTTTCTTGTGCAAACTGTTCATATTAGGAACTATATGGGGAAGTTCTCTTGCCTAAGCTAAGGCATGCAGCATGGCATTTTACAAACATGGACAGTGCTAAGCCCCTCAATAACGGAAGAGTACATGAAGTTCTTGGTTTGAGTTAAGTGAGAGAGGTTGGAGTGCATTGAAACCTATGGAAGATGATAATATCTCCCTTAGATATAAATTTCATCTTCATTTAGTACTTGCCTATGATGGCAATCAAAGGATTAGTGAACTTTAGGAATGAAATAGCAATCTCAATAAAAAAAAAAACCGGCTTGTCTGCCTCTTCTTCAAACAACAATTTCTTTCTTGGATATGTAGCTGGACTCCAAACGTAGCTCTTCCCAGTCACTTGTCAGTTGTCCACAGCAAAACTTTAAGTTTCATCATGAACTCCTTTATTCCTTTAATACTCCCTAACTTTTATCTCCCTAGCAATGCAATCTTTCTCTTGATCAGTATAGCAATCCTAAACACTGATATCTTCTTGCTTCCTGGCCAGACCATACCAAATTACCCTATGATGAAGGGAAGATTAGGCTTTACAATACTGTTGTGTGTTACTTGTGTCTTGTACTTTGTAAATTCCTGACGCTAGGTTATTTGTCCTTATCCATATATTCTTTTGCTAGGGGGAACAAAATGGAGTTTTCAAAATTATTACATACCAGGGTCTACCATTTGTTAAACAATGGATCAATATTTTAAGCAAATTATTAATAGATGGATGAATGGATATATCCTTCGGAAAGTTTTACACATAAGACAACAATATTGTAAATGATGAAGACCAAAAATTAGTCTTCTCTGGGATGACAATTTCAGTGTATGCTGGGTGGGTACACTGTCACCATCAGCCACAGGACTTGATCACATTCACAACATTGGTGTTAATGACAATTTCAGGCAAATTCCATATAGTGGAACAACTGCACATACCTTTAAAATAATACAACAGGAAAGAAAGCTTTCAATATTCAAAGCAAACATGTTTTATCAGAATTAATAAAATTCCTACCCTGAAGTGAAAATATCATGACAGGCATGTGGAAATGAAATGATTAATGTAAGACAAGGGAAGGTGGATGGTGTAGATACGGATACTATTGTCTCCATTTCCAGTGTGACAAGGAAGACGTACTATCTCACTATGGAGTTCTCCATGAGGGCAGCTTTTTAAAATCATCCAGATAGATGTTGTCCATCCTAACTGGCAGGTCATAAATAAATGTTGACATGACCTTACTGTGTCTCTGTTCCACTCCACCAGTTCTTGGATTGTTCTCATTCCTGAAAAGGGCTGCTCATGACAACAAGCGAGAAAGTACAAGAAAGGCAAAAACTTCATCAGAGCTCAGTGCTGGCTGGGGTGTTTCTTTAAAGAAGATTAAAGATAACTGCAATGTCTTTGAAATATTAGTATTTTCTTTACCAATAAAATTACAAGGATGAAGTAGCCCTAAAAGGTTCCATGTGCTTCTCTAAATGTTATTAAGATTTCAGGGTCGGGGCTGGTGAGATGGCTCAGTGGGTAAGAGCACTGACTGCTCTTCCGAAGGTTGTGAGTTCAAATCCCAGCAACCACATGGTGGCTCACAACCACCCATAATGAAATCTGACACCCTTTTCTGGTGGTCTGAAGACAGCTACAGTGTACTCATTTATAATAATAAATAAATCTTTAAAAAAATTTAAAAAAAAAAAAGATTTCAGGGTCTGAAACTGCAGACCCTGCCGTTTTCTAACATGCAATGAACTTTCAAATGCTCTCAAATCGGATTCTCTGGAGAACAGCCTGGTTACAATTGGGGTTTCTTGGTTACAAGTAAGTATCTCATTAGTCTACTAATCCCTGGAACACAGTCAAACTTTGTTTAATCTTGAAGACTCTTAGGCATCAGCACACACTACTGATAACTAAATAGCTCTTCTCTTTTATGTCAATATTCTAAATTATCCTCACCTATGATTAACCAGAAATGTACCTCTTTAATATCAGTCTATGTTTTTTGTTCTGATTTTTTGTTTTGTTTGTTTTGTTTTGCTTTGCTGTTTTATGTTTTTCATTGATGCTTTATACCACAGATGTATTTAATTTGGGAAAATGAAGCAGCTCTCTCAAATATTTAAAGTAAGCTGTGTCATTTTCCCAAACAATTTAATATCTGAATATTAGATACACATGACTTCTGAACTTTGCCAACTTCAGTCAGCTTTACTTAAAATTCATACCCTACCTTACTCTGTTCAGGTTTCCTATGAAATACCCCTATGCAAATACCCCTTTTCTAATTTTTGCTTGGTCTGTTGGTATCAGAAAAAGTAGCCAAAAGTTTGACTATGTGTGAGGTCTACTGATGTCAGTGCTAGAGTTGTTATTATAGAGGAAGTATGTGGGAAGAGTAGAATAAAGGATGGTGCTACATTTTGGGGCACAGGGGATAGTTCAATGGGTAAAGCGCTTGCTTGCTATGCAAGCATATGAATTTGCGTTCAGGTTTCTCAGTAGCTGTTTAAATGCTGAAGGTAGTGGCACGTGTCTGTAACTTTCCAGGGTGTAAGAGACATGCAGGGCAAGTGAGGAGACATGGTAGGAGATTCTCTGGAGTTTATTGGCCAGCCAACTAATTTGAACCAGTAAGCACCATATGGAGAGCAATCAAAGAATATAACTAGCATCAGCCTCTGGTCTCCTTACACACATGCAAATATTGATATATACAGACCGAATATTCACAGACCGAATATTGTTACACAGGTGTAAACAAATGCACACACACACACACACACACAGACATGCATGCATACACAACTACAAGTGGTTTCGTGACCAACTAAGGAACCAGAGTGGCTGCTTCCAAGGTGTGAAAGTTTGTGAATGCAAACGTTTGAGAATGGAATAAAGGAAAGAAGAAACTAAATTTCATGAACATTAACTTTGAGAAGACAATAGTCTTCAAAATAAAGATGTACGTAAGCATGATTACTAAACACTTCTTAAATAGTAAGAAAATAAATACTTCCATGATCCTTTACCCTAGAAATAGAGTGTTTGAATAGAATATTGATTATCTGTTTGGTGTTTAAAGGAGATAAAATTTTGAAAAGCACAAAGAAATCATTTTAAGTCGCTTATCTCAAATACATGTTACTTTTATAACTGCAATAAAACCAATAGATAAAGATAAATAGACAAACTAAAATGTTTAAAAATGCAACTGTTTAAGGCTATACTTCTGAAATAGACACACTACTAAAGTTATCTATTGTCATTGAGTAAAAAAAAAATGACATTATAATATTAAGTTCTCCTTTTAACAAATGTTTCCATTCTTATCTTCTTGATAAGGTCAACTAAGCTGGTTACCTATCTATATTTAACTTACTCAGCTTCTTTACTTATTTGAAATTAAAAATTTCTCAGGCTGAATATGACAATGAAGCAGAGACTGGTTGTACTGAGGAAATGGGCAATAGAGCCATGATATTAACATGGAGACCAAGTCATCTATAGAGCAACCCAAAATAATTTAGACTCCCAAGTTACAACCAGACCCTGAGGTGTTGATAGTTACTGTAGTCACATCAAAGTTATCTGTCCTTGTGCCTTGTCGTATTATGAATAAGTACATTTGCTTTCCTTATGGAAAAATAGGACCCGGCATTTGGAGCTAAAGGTCAAGATAACAAATCTACTCACATGACCCCAGGCTGTCTGTGCACTATTGACTTTGTTGTTGTGTCTGCTCCAAACACTTCCTGTAGTAACCTAAAGATCATCAATAAAACATCTGCATATAAAACATGCAGAAAGCACAGCAATGAGGGAGCCCTTCCTTGTTTCTGTGTTTACTGTCTTACCTGCTTAGCAATATTTTGCTACATTAATTCATATATAATAAGAAGTGCTCTCTCTGCCAAATGATAACTCTGAAAAATAGTCATATAAACTTGATTTTTCTGTCTTCATTGCTGAGCGAACTCTAATAGTGAAATAATACCAATAGCCATTTCCAGGAAGACCATTAAAAATTAAAATAGTTCACAAATAAGTATAGGCCAAATGAAGCATGAAAAGCAAAGGTTTTTAAGTGGTAAATTTACTCTGTTAAAGCATACTTCAAAAAATGTATTAATGAGTGTTGCTCATTATTTCTATTTCCTAGTTAATATGCCCTTAATTATGCTAATTTTCACTAAGCAGTTATACGGTAAATACCATGTTGAGTGAAGAGAAAAATTAATGGTTCACAAGGAAGAGATTTACTTTCTGATATTGGTCTTTAAAATGTGATACACACATTTTCTCTCCGGTAACCTTCTAAGGGGGGACCAGCCTGGAAGCACAGGCCTCAGAATTGACAGGGCATCAGGCACAGGATCCTTTCTACCTCCCTCTTCACCTAGGAGGAGGTGGGCCCAGCTAGTAGGCACAGGCCTCAGAAGCTGCAGGGCTGCAGGTGCAGGATCCTTTCTACCTCCCTCCTCACCTAGGAGGAGATTCTGCAGATCTACAGACCTCTCTGCCCCTTCCCTGCAAGCAGAGAGCTTGCCTTCAGGGAATGCTCCAACCCAGAGACCCAGGAAGAGGTTCTGTAGATCCACAGCCCTCTCTGCCCCTTCCCTGCTAGTGAAGAGCCTGTTTCCAGGGTTCATTCTGACCCCAGTACTCAGGACGGACAACTGATCCACAGCCCACTGCACACAGGTCTTACTTGAGGAGAGCTGATCTCAGAATAGCTGACACAGGCTTACAGACCCACAGGAGGAACAAGCTCCAGCCAGAGACAGCAAGAACATCTAACACCAGATATCAACAGATGGAGAAAGGCAAATGCAAGAATCTTACCAACAGAAACCAAGACTACTTGGCTTCATCAGAATCTAGTACTCACACCACAGCAAGTCCTGGATATCCAAAAATACCAGAAAAGCAAGATTTGGATCTAAAATCATATTTCATGATGGTGATAGAGGAATTTAAGAAGAGCATGAATAAGTCCCTTAAAGAAATACAGGAGAACACAGGTACACACAGGTTCAAGCCCTTAAAGAGGAAACACAAAAATCCCTTAAAGAATTATGGGAAAGCACTACCAAACAGGTGAAGGAACTGAACAAAACCATCCAGGACCTAAAAATGGAAGTAGAAACAGTTAAGAAATCACAAAGAGAGACAATTCTGGAGTTAGAAATCCTAGGAAAGAAACCAGGAACCATAGATGCAAGCATCACCAACAGAATATAAGCAATAGGAGAATCTCAGGTACAGAAGATACCATAGAAAACATTTACACAACAGACAAAGAAAATTCAAAATGCAAAAAGCTCCTAAGCAAAAACATCCAGGAAATTCAGGACACAATGAGAAGACCAAACTAAGGATAATAGGTATAGAAAAGAGTGAAAACCAACTTAAATATTTTCAACAAAATTATAGAAGAAAACTTCCCTAACCTAAAGAAAGAGATGCTCATGAACATATAAGAAGCCTATAGAACTCCAAGTAGACTGGACCAGAAAAGAAACTCTTCCCACCACATAATAGTCAAAACACCAAATGCACAAAACAAAGAAAGAATATTAAAAGCAGTGAGGGAAAAAGGTCAAGTAATATATAAAGGCAGGCCTATCAGAATTATACCAGCCTTCTCACCAGAGACTATGAAAGCCAGAAGATCCTGGGTTGATGTTATATAGACCCTAAGAGGACACAAATGCCAGCCCAGACTACTATACCCAGCAAAACTCTCAATTACCATAGATGGAGACACCAAAGTATTCCATGACAAAACCAAATTTACACAATATTTTTCCACAAATCTAGCCCTACAAAGGGTAATAAATGAAAAACTTCAACACAAGGAAGGAAACTACAACTAGAAGAAGCAAAAAAAAAGTAATTTTCCAACAAAATTAAAAGAAGATAGCCACATGAACAGATTTCCAACTCTAACACCCAAAATCACAGGAAGCAACAATTACCTTTCCTTAATATCTATTAATATCAATGGACTCAGTTCCACAATAAAAAGACATAGACTATCAAATTGGGTATGTAAACAGAACCCAACATTTTGTTGTATACAGGAAACCCACCTGAGTGACAAAGACAGACACTATCTCAGAATAAAATGATGGAAAACAATTCTCCCAGCCAATGGTTCCTCCCCAAAAAAGCTGGAGTAGCCATTCTAATATTGAATAAAATTGAATTTTAACCTAAAGTATCAAAAAAAGATAAGAAGGGACACTTCATATTCATCAAAGATATGATCTACCAAGATGAACTCTCAATTCTGAACCTCTATGCTCCAAATGCAAGGGCATCTACATTCATACATGAAACTTTACTAAAGCTCAGAGCACACATTGCACTGCACACAATAATAGTGGGAGATTTCAACACCCCCCCACTCTCTGCAAAGGACAGATCATGGAAACAGAAACTAAACAAAGACATAGTGAGACTAACAGAAGTTATGAAACGGATGGATTTAACAGATATCTATAGAACTTTTTATCCTAAAACAAAAGGATATATCTTCTTCTTGGCACCCCATGGTACCTTCTCCAAAACTGACCATATAACTGGTCACAGATCATGCCCCAACAGATACAAGAAGATTGAAATAATTTTTTGCATCCTATCAGATCACCATGGACTAAGGCTTCTCCTCAATTAATAACATAAACAACAGAATGCCCACACATACGTGGAAGCTCAACAACACCCTACTCAATGTCAACTTGATCAAAAAGAAATAAAGAAAAAAATTAAAGACTTTCTAGAGTTTAATGAAAATGAAGCCACAACATACCCAAACTTATGGGACACAATGAAAGCAGTCCTAAGAAGAAATCTCATAGCTTTAAGTGCCTACAAAAAGAAACTGGAGAGAGCATATACCAGCAATTTGACAGCACATCTGAAAGCTTTAGAACAAAAGAAGCAAATTCACCCAAGAAGAGTCAAAGGCAGGAAATAATCAAACTCAGAGCTGAAATCAACCAAATAGAAACAAAAAGAACTATATAAAGAATCAACCAAACCAGGAGCTGGTTCTTTGAGAACATCAACAAAATAGATAAACCCTTAGCTCGACTAACTAGAGGGCACAGAGACATTATCCTAATTAACAAGATCAGAAATGAAAAGGGAGACACAACAACAGACACTGAGGAAATCCAAAAAATCATGAGAGCCTAGTAAAAAAAAAAAAAAAAAAAAAAAAAAAAAAAAAAAAAAAAAAAAAAAAGGAAAACCTGGATGAAATGGACAATTTTCTAGACAGATACCAGGTACCAAAGTTAAATCAAGATCAGATCCACGATCTAAGCAGTCCCATATCTGCTCATGAAATAGAAACAGTCATTAATAGTCTCCCAACCAAAATAAGCCCTGGACCAGATGGGTTTAGTGCCCTTTTCACCAAATAGCACGAAAGGGAATCCAGACTCATATCACCTCACTGGCCTGATTTCCCTTCATGGCCATGATGCTCCAGGGCTTGTCTATCATAAGTAGAAATATAATTTATACAAATCTGTGATTCGCAAAGAATGATACCTCAGACTCAAATACAACAGCAAAGAGCATTTGTTCTGCAAGGATCCACCATACTTCAGGATACAAGACAGTGGTGTGGACTTTGCAGAGTCAATATAAAGCCTGTTAGGGTAGGAGTTGGTGACCTTTCTTTCCCTTAATTGGTTGGTTCTCTCTCCAAGGGTTTAGGTACCTTTGTGATTGATTAAGGCTCTGGAGGATTTGGGGAAATTTTGCTGATTAATTATACTTGGCTCAAGCTAGGTGACAGGGCAGCTTCTACAATTCCTGTTTCATTGTCTGATTGGTATTGCATCCCACTAGGATGGTGGGGCAGTTTCCTGATTGGCTGCCCATGAGGGGTCTTTTTTGTGTTGCTGTTGTTGTTGTTTGTTTGTTGTTTTTTTCCTGTAATTGACTTGTTTTGGACTTTTCCAGTTCTGAGAAACAGAAATGTAGGCCTAGTCTCACAAACTGCCAGTTTGCATATGGTCATAGAGTCAGCCTGGCTCTATTTAACACTGTCCTCTTATAAACATGAATACATATAAAGTCTCTTAGATAAAAATTTGAGACAGGGAGAAAATTCTCTCCTGGAAAGGCCATTGATTGACCCCATGTGACCTTTAAATTTGTAAATTTGTATTTAAAACAAATAACAGTGTTTCTGAAGTAAATTTGTGCTCTATTACCACTTACTATGTTCTGCTTGTTTCACATTGTTCATAAAATTTTCTATCTCAATTACAATATTTAAAGATGAAGCTATGTATTTAAAATATATCTATCATTAAGGTGAATCGTAATTATTGAATACAACAATCAGAAAATCTAAATTCACTCATTACCCAACCACCTTGAAATAAACACTGTTAAGTGAAAACAATTTTCAACTTCTTTTATTCTTTCACATTAACATAAGCTGTTTATTTCCAAACTGATCATCTATACTTATTTTATATTGTTATATGACTATGATACTATGCTAGTAAATTCATGATACCATTTTATTTCATCATCCAACTCTATTCATCAAGGGTTATTGAATATGTGTGTAGTTCCTGTGAGGACATATGCTTAAGCATGTATGTGTGTAGACATACATGTGAGTGTATGTTGTGTGTGTTCACGAATGTGCAGCAGCATGCAAGGAATAGGCATATGCCATCTTGCGAGGACTATCTGTGTTTCTCTTCCTTTTTTTTTAATTTGTTTGTTTTTCAGTAAAGTCATATGGGTAGTTTGATATTTGATAAGATAGCTTCAGCTGTGCTGAAATTATCTACAGTTGATAATCAGTCAATTGTTCTAAGGACTAGCTTGTTGTTTTTCTTCTCTTAAAACTCCAATGACTGAGCTTACTAGGGCTGTGACAGGCATCTATCTTCAGAATAAAGAATTGCATCAAATCTTCTGTGTTCTGGAAACTTTTATATTGAGCATATTATGTGTTTCCTGCCTGAGAAATGCAAACCTCTCAGACATCACTGTTGGAAATTTAAAGTGGTGTCGATACTTGAGAAAACAGCCTAGCACTTTCGATGTAAACACACGCACTTAGCGTCTGACTTAGCAATTGCATTCTTGGCCAGGCTCCCAGAGAAATGAACACTTGTACATCTTCACAAAAACATATATATTTTGAGTTCTTATTATAGATATGTGGTTTTTTTTAAGACACTGGCAGGTGCTGACTATTCTTTTACAATCTCTGTCCACAGTCTAGCCAGTAAGTATATATTTTCTCCATGCTATTTAGACAGAAAGGATAATCTATAAGCATTTAAGAAACACTGTAACTGACAAATGATTTTTGATGGGACTTATCCCTTTTTAATATCAGTGGAAAGTTTTTTTTTTGTACTGCCTACTTAATTTACATGTTTGCTTATGCAGTGTAGCAAGCTGACACTTCCTCAGTGAAGAAATGAACACCATTCTCTGTTCAAGCTTTGAGGATGTTCAACTTAATGGTCAGTCCACAAAGAAAGACCACCAGACTGAATGCCTGACCTTTTACTACAAACTTTTTCCTTTTCTACTGTCTCCTGAGAGGCTCTGACAGTACCTGACTAATACAGAAGTAAAGGCTCACAGCCATCCATTGAACTGAGTACAGGGTACCCAAATGAAGGAGCTAGAGAAAGGATCAAAGGAGCTGAAGGGTTTGCAGCCCCTTAGGACGAACAACAATATGAACTAACTAGTACCCTCAGAGCTCCCAGGGACTCAACCACCAACCAAAGAATATACATGGTGGGACTAATGGCTCCAGCAGCATATGTATAGCAGAGGATGGCCAAGTCCATCATCAGTGGGAGGAGAGGCCCTTGGCCATGTGAAGATTCTGTACTCCAGTGTAGGGGAATGCCAGGGCCAGTAAGTGGGAGAGGGTGGGGTGGCTCACAGGGGGAGAGGGGAGGGAACAGAGGTTTGTTCCTGTTGTTGTTTTTTGTTTTTGGGGGGGGGTTGGTTGTTTGTTTTTGGAGGGGAAACTAGGAAATATGACACGTAAATAAAGAATATATCTAATAAAAGAAAAAAAAAGAAAAAACAAAACAAAAACAAAAGACAGGTTACTTTCCCTTTCAATACCAACAGTAGATTGAATTTATTGAATGAGATCCATATATTTAGCAAAAGTAGGGATTTAAATAGCAGCTCCAAATATGAACAGGATGAAGAATAAGCATACAATTAGGATTTTTCTTTTTTCTGAAAATCACTTTTATTAACATGGAATTAGAACTATGTGTGATGTAAATTGTACTTTAAGATTATTGTAGTTTTTCTTGATGTCCACTGTCAGTTGGACATCTTTCTTTCATCATCTACAGCATTCTTTACTGAAAATTGGAGTCTTCTCTAGGAATAAGAAATTATATATCAGCATTATATTAGGGAAACATCTACATTGAAATGAACTATAATCTAGAATATATATCATTCCACAGTTGTACTAACTTGATTCTGTCAACACATATTGTTGCAATTTTTAACAATAGCGACAATTCACCACCAAACCAAACAGAAGATTTCCAGAGAGCTAAGTTTTGCACTCCTGTCAAATGTTAGCTAGAAGGTGAGGCAACATTAGAAGACATGGCAGGAGAACAGACAAGTGATTGTCAGTGCTATGGAACAGTTACTGGAAGGATTGTTTTAGTTGTTTGAGATGGGGTTTCTCTCTTTAGCCCTGGATGTTGTGGGACTCACTCTGTAGCCCACAGTGGTCTATAACTCAGAAATATATGCCTGCCTCTACCTCCCAGAATTACATCAGTTTGCTCCTTTCTTTTTCTTCTTGCAAGCCTTCCTCTCCCTGGTCTCTTTCAAATTCACAGCTTCTTTTTCGTTAATTGTTGTTACATGCATATATAATGTGCATATGCAGATATAAATGTTCCTAAATACTTAAATAAAACCTTCCCACTCTGTGACCTATAAGTTGTGTGTATGGTTATAGGGCTGAACATTTAATACTGGGTAATGGTTTCATATTCAGAAGCAAGAAACTACCTCTAAATTGAACCATGCCATCTTACTTAGCTGTACTGATTGTGGGTGGGACTTGATAGTACAATGACATATATGACATGTCTTTCAAAACTTCAAAATTCTCCTGGTTGAAATAGGATCCCATGAACCAGTAAAAACAGATCCATTTGCAAATTGTTGATGGATTCTCTGTTAGGCTTTCAAACCACTCTGAAATATTTGCTTAATGGAAAACAGTACAATAGTTCTTTATTTACTAATGGAAAGCTATGAAGAAAAAGGAGACAAGCATCTTTCTTTTTTAATGGTTTGAGAACAATTTATTAGAGTGTAAAAAGAATCCCTCCATACAACTGGTGTGCTCTTCCCTAGGAACGACTATTTCTCTCACTCTGCACTTCTTAGGTGCTTGTAGTTCTCTGTATAAGAGTTGATGCCTTGTGGGAAATTCCCCATCCAGTTTGCTGTGTCTATGGTTGTTGCCTTTGTTCACCTCATATTTAGGCAATCATGCTGGTGAAACTTTATGGGCATTGCTTCTGACCTTTCTAAGAGACACAATTTCAGTAAACCCTGGGTTCTCTGGCTCTTGACAATATTGCCACACTTACCTATTAGCATGAGGACAAATATTTAGAATGCAGTTAAAAATTGTGGTAGTTTTGTAAATTGGTGTTTGTAGATTCTTCTCTAAGACCCATGAATTTACTAGCCCTGGGTAGTTGGCTAGGTTTCCAGTATTTGGCATGATTTCCTTCTCACTGAGTGGGTCTTAAATCCACTTAGATAGCTATTGATTATCACCAGAATATATGAGTCACTAACACACCCTTTTGCTATGATACTTATTTTTGTAGATCATAGGTACCATAGCTGGGTTCTTCTTTATTTTCAATGGACAAAAAGTAATACTTTTGTGTTTTAGTATTTTCTTACAATGATTTTCAGGAAAAAAAAAATGAGCCTTAAGAATTAAAGTTACTAATAAGTGTGTTTAGAAAGCATAATACTTTAAGAAGCAATTAAATTCTTCCAACAGTGTGTTGTTCTGGGGGTTCTCTCTGCACTCGGGTTGACAACATAATGAAATACATTGCCATGTCTTATACCCGCTGGCACTTGTCAAACATTAAAGCTTATTGACAGTCACCGTCACTCAATTGGCCGATCATCCTTGCTGCCTGCAATTCTAACAAAAGAAGAACCGAGTTTCTCCAAATTTCTCTCTAGTTTAAAGTTACCCTAATAAAATCAACGAATAAAAATATACTCGGGCAGTGTCTTACACAACCACAAGCGTGCAGCTTGGTAAGTCTGCCTAGTTTTCCAAATTGCTCAGGGAAGTATAACTTTCTTTTTTTATTTGTATCTCTTCTTGGGCTTCCCGAATACTTTCTCTTACTGTCTCTCTAAAGCTCCTCTCCTAGCTGCCCGGCTGCCTGCCTCAGGAGGCTGACCATCCTGTACAGCTCCTCTCCTAGCTGCCCGGCTGCCTGCCTCAGGAGGCTGACCATCCTGCTGGCCAAACACACAGCTTGGCTGTTTACATCTTGCATTCTCCTCTTCTGCGGAGCTGTCAAGAGTTGGTTCGCTTGTCCTGGAATATTTCTTTTAAACTCTGATAAAATTGTTCTTGAACCATTATTACTTACATTTCCTTTATACCTTACCCATTGGTAGGTTAAAAACTACAATTGTTTACCACTAAGCAACTATCTCAGAATCACTGACGTCAGAGCTCCTAAAGAGGAGGCACCAACATCTGTACGTGGGACTGTTATCCCTGGTTCACGGGCTCGTATGTCAAAGGGGAAAATCGAAAGTTTTGAAGGACATTTCCTACATATTATTGTACCATTAGGTCTTGCCTTCCAAGCATCAATACTGCTAAATGAGATGGCACAGCTCAGTTTCAATGGCAGTTGCTTGTTTCTGATGATGAGCCAAAACAAACAAACAAAAACTGCTTGTAAATAGAGATTCTTTTAGGAGCAGCATTATAATGCTGTGTATTGCTAATATTCTTATGCTTGTAAGAGGTATGTTTTGAAATATGCATACATAGTTTGTCTGCAGTAGCTCAAATACAGCAATGTTATGTCATTTAACTCTGGGAAAATTGCTTATTGTACTAAATGCACGTATGAACCCTCATATTTAATGTTGTTAATATAACCCTAATGTCTGTGAATTTGGATAATTATTAATATAAGACTTATTTTTTTGATTATTTTAAACTGCTTAATATCAGTTTGTTTTTCTTTTGTTCATTTATAGTCAAATGAGACTGAACAAATTACTCTTAATTTCACAGGCTATAAGCATCAATCATGAATATACATAAAATTATATATATTATTATATTATATATATGTATACACACACACACACATATATATATGTGCTTTTTTTGCTGCTTTTCCCTAGTTTCTGCTTCAGAGTTCTCAGCAACTGCCACCTTTACAACTTATTTTCGTGGAGCTTCACAAAGCACAAACGAGCTCCCTAGAGCTAGGTTTAAAACTCAATGTTCCTTGTTCCTCATGTATCCAATGAGTAGAAGGTGAAGGAAGTGTCCAGGAAGTCTGTACAAAGGCCAAAGGGATTGCCAGTGTTTCACAGTGAAACCATGGCACTGATAAGAGGACGTGGCCAAGCTTCCTTTGCCAAAGCTTCATAGGTGTGGGCATCCCCATGGGATGCCATCCTATGTGTGCTTAGTGTTCAGATGGTTTAGACAGTTAATAGATTCCAGTTCTGCTCACTCTAGCATCTTTGTGTTTTCTTGTGCAAGATTCAAAGCTATCCGCTCAGTTTAACTTTTATCAGCATCATGTTCCAGATAAAGACACTGAGTCAGTGAAGTCAGTCAACTTCCTGTATTTCATATTGCTATATAGATCTCCCATGAATATTTACAAGTGCACACAAGTGTCTACACAAATATGCTTCATTTAGATTAAAGCTCTTTTAATTGTAAGTTTTGGGGCTCATAGAAACAAACAATACAGGCTGCATATCAAAGTTTTAGATGCAAGAAAGTAAAAGCCTTGCGTTTTGTTGTTGTTGCAGTTGTTGTTATGTTCCTGGCTAGAAGATATAGACACGTGATATTTATTGGCATTTGAAAGTAGCAATATATACTGAATTTTTTCTTTGTTCACACATAATTATTTCACTTATGTGTGGGGTACAATATAGTATATAGACAATGTGTCTATATTTCCTGAAAATCAAATTAGGGCAATTAGTACATATATAAACATAAATATTTACCTGGTTTGCTCATGAACCTTTCTTCTAGGAATGTAAAATACTTACATATAAGAGAGACAATAGAGTAATGGAGTTATTGTTTGTAAATTAAACTAATTGATGTAGAAACCTCATATCATCAACCTAGTATCTCATGAAGACTTTTCTACTTCTATCTTCTCTGAAAAAGATGTCTTAAATTGCAATTTAATTATAATAAAAATGATTTATTTGATCCATGATCTTATAACGCCTAAAAACTGCACATGAGCAAAATTTTCTCTTTTAGATTGTTGATATCATTTCATAGCTCCTCTTGTTTGATATTGCCCAGGTACATACATTAAGAAAAGATTTTAAGCAAAATTCTTAGATCTTTTAGGTATCATTGACTAACTGTAACATATATATTTCCTAAATTGATGACTAAATGTCTTCCTATCAAATGGCACATATAATCAATAAGAAGCAAAATGTCAAAGTATAGTTAATTTCATATTGATTTGTAGTGAGATATCAAAATAGATTTTACACACAAAATTCTTTTAACTGCTTGCAAAGTAGGGAGGTGGAGAGAATCCAGGAGTGGGGTGATCAGAAAGACTATGATAAGCATGTACTGTCCGAAAATCATTGTAAAGAAAAAAATCTATTATACTTCATGAAAGAGGTTTCTAAAGTGTAGTCTGCTTTTTATTTTTTAAAAAAAATGACTTTTATCAGAAGATATTCTACAACAGATATAAGTTCACTGCAAAATAAAGAGAATATGGCTGCAATAAGGAAGTACCCTCTTTAGACCTCATATTTTTTATTTTCTGTTTGTTTTTATAGCAAAATAAAGATCAGATGGCATATAGTATTATAAATTTTGCTGCTCATAAAAATATCTGGCTCTAAAACACATCATATCTGGGGCTGAGAAACAGCTCAGTGAGTAAGAGCACTTGGTGTTCATCCAAAAGATACAAATTGGTTTCCCAGCACTCATGTGGGATGGCTCTCATGGTCTTCTCTCCAATCCCAGAAGATCTGATATCCTCTGGTATCCTTATGCACCACTGGTCACATGTAGGGTATACACACAGATACACACTCAAATAAATAAATAAATTTTACAGAAAGCAGAGAAAATACAGCACATTTTATGTATAAGCATATGTTAATAATTCACATCAGAAATATACATACAGGTAATGTCCAGATCTGTGCTAGTCTTTAAGATAATCAGTTACTTGAAATTTTTAATAAGAATTCAGGAACATGTTCTATATTTGTGAGCTTCTGTAATGCTTATATTAGTTTTTTAAGCTGGATCTAAATCTCATTTTAAACAGAATGGCAAGCCCCAACAGCTTAATGAAAATAAACTTTGAATGCAAGTTGTAGCCTTCTGGTGGCAACCCGCCAAAAAAGCTTTCACTGGATAACAACCATTGTAATTACTACAGCAGCTGACCATGGCCTAAGCATGACCCCACACACATCCTTTTAAAAGCACAATGCTCTCAAACAATAGCATGATCAATGCCAGGGTGGTGGGTATAAGTGTGAGCACCCAGAGTGACAAGCCAAAAGAAAAAACAGGTGGCCCTCACAAAGGAACCACCAAATCTGCTGGGATAATATAGATAATGAATTTTGCCCCTGAATTAGTAAGGTTGGTTTAAATTCGACATTTTTTTTTTTTTGTGCCACCACTGAAAATTTTACTTACAATTTTAGAAAGCATTGTCTTTTTAAAAACAAATTTTAGTTTTTAATTGTCCTGCAAATGATGAGATTTTCACGCACGTTTAGTTTGGGTTGCTTTCCCCACTTTGGTCTTAACCCCCATCTCCTTGTCCCCAAGCTTACTTGGACTATCACTTTGAGTATCTCCCTTCCCCTTTCAAGTCACATGGTTTATTATCCTGGCCTCTTTCCTTCCTTAAAGCATCTTTATTCTCCTGATGTGGGCCCCTTGAATTTTCTGGCCTTTACTCATCCTGCTTGCAACACAATTATACACATATGTAAAAATTAGAAAGAATGTGGTGTTTATCACTCTGAGTCCAGATCAATTCACTCAAAGTAACATTTTCTACTCCCATCTATTTCCCTTCAAATTTCATAATCTCAGTTTTCCTCGAATGCGGAATAAAAGTCATTGTGTGGACACAGAACATTTCATAATTTATTCATCAGGTGATTGACAGCCAGGCTGATTTCTTCCTTCTCCTTCCAATTGTGAATTGAGCAGCAATAAATGTGGATGTGCACATATCTCTGTTGTGAGATATAGAGTCCTTTGGGCATATGCCCAGGAGTGGCATAGCTGGGTTGTATGATAATTCCACTGTAGTTTTTAGAAGAAAAATCCACAGTGATTTCCATAAAGACTGCACTATTTTACATCCCCAGAAGCACTGAATTAGGATTCCTTTTTCATGAGTTGGCATAGCAATTTAAAACTGAACATTAATAGTTCCTTTTATATTCCTTTGGGTCATATTATTCCTAAGAAGAAACCATCTTAATTAAAAAGAAAGCATAGTTCTGATAGCAGCTTTTTTCTTAATAGATAAATGTAGTTATTTTTCTTCTAGAGAAGCCCTGCTAGAGCCTTTGAAACATATACACAGATGTTAGGATGTTAGCAGCCAACCATTGGACTGAGCACGGGGTCCCTAATAGACGACTTAGAGAAGAGACTGAAGGAGTTGAAGGGGTTTGCAACCCCATAGGAAAAACAACAATATCAACCATACAGAACCCCTGCCCATAGCTCCCAGAGACTAAGTCATCAACAAAGGAGTACGCAAGGCTCCAACTGAATATGTAGCAGATGATGGATGGCCTTGCCATGCACCAATGGAAGCAGAGGTCCTTGACCCTGTGAAGGCTAGATAGATGCTCCAGTGTAGGGGAATCAAGGGCTGCGAGGTGGGTGTGGGTGGGTGGGTGGAGGAACACCCTCATAGAAACAGAGGGATGGAGGGTGCAATAGGGTCTTTGCAGGAGGGAGGGAAACCAGGAAAGGGGATAACATTTGAAATGTAAATAAGGAAAACATCCAATTAAAAAAAAAAAAAAGAATCTCCAAAGAAATCAGTGTGTTCAAAGCTGCTGTGAGGCAGAAAACAGCCATAGGAGAGGTAAACCAACGCCCTCTCTGAGATAGTCAACTTGCCCAAGGAGTCTACTGACTGTGACCCAGATCCTGAATTTCTGGTGTTCAATTAAATCCAAAAATACCAGAGCAAAGGAAAAATCTAGTCTTATAAAAAGGAGACATAATTGGCTTGCCCTGACTCTTTCAACTCCTGTAATTGAAGCTCTGCTCCTTTTACAGCCTGGATGGCCTCGTTAAATCTCTGTACCTGTCTGTCTTCCCCTGAGTTCTCTCCAAATGCACTTTGAAGACATTTCTATACTTTACAACTTAATTTAAGAAGTCTCCCACATAAAGTATTTCCCGGCTGATTTTGCTCCATTCAGATCACTTCCTTTATTCATTTTACCTTCCACATTTTTTAACATATCTTAATACATTGGTTTTGGAAAGTGGAGTGGATTACATGAGGGAATCTTAGATCATCAGAAAAATGTTCTTATTTAAAGCAGAAGTCCTTATCAAACATTAACTGAAGAACTGGGTTGATTTTAAAGGTTGAGTTTAAGCTCAGTAAAAGTGAGAGTAGAAACAAACTATTCAGGTAGAAAGGCTTTCCATAGCCTTCCAAATTACTTTTCAGAATAAATATTTAACTACCTGTGCTGGTCAAATCAAAGTCAGTTACAAATCCTATCTGTGTGAAATAAACTCAAGTCAGCAAGATGGTGTTGCCCCCAAGGGGAAAGTGGTGATGTTGGGTGAGCCAGGTTTTCTTTATTGTTTATTTAGTTATTTATTTTATTGCTTGATTATTGCAGTAAGCTGGGGAAGCATGTCTTGATTAATACAAAAAGGCTAAAGTTACTAGATACTTCTCAATTAGTGGCATAGATTCTTTGAAAAACATATTCTTTCTCACACATGAACAGTAACACAAACTTGGAATATCTCACTATGGAATAGAGTATAGAGAAAGTATTCATAGTTGTGTCTGCCAAGAATGTATCTCCTACATTTAACACAAAGGTTTCTGTGTCCAGTTTCCACAGTTAATTTTCTCTAATGGGAACTACGAGTGAAATCAGTGGAGGACTTTAATTTATTGTGGTTGGAAATTTTAATAGATCAGCATGTCACCAAAATCATACAACCTAGGATTGTGTATTTGAGTAGCTGATAAAATATACCCAGAGCATCTGCCGCTGCTAAGCACCGCTGATTTCACATGTCATGGGCATTTAAACCCTATATTATGTTTTGTACTTGTCATGTCTCAATGTTACCATACCATTTGTATTAAGTCAACCCGCCAAAAACATTTATCTATGTCAATTACACTACACTATTCTTACATTTCATTTCAGGAGAGTACAGGGAGTGTTATAAAATACCAAATTTGTTAGTTGGTTACTTGTCTGAAAACAAGATTGGAAGCCTCCAAATACAGTTTAAAAGATGATTTACAAGATCAATAACTTGTTTAGTATGATGTGCCTTTTCTAATGAAGAAATAACATGGGTAACTTTGTTCATTTGAGCCCTAAGTGGTGGAGGGGATCAGGCTAAAATCTACTCTAGAGAGTTTCTGATTATCAGTGCAAACCACAGGTTTGTATGGTGGTGAACCTCCCCTGTGTTAGCAGTGGTAACATTGTAAATATTACAATGACAGCATTGTATCATTGGGAAGATGAAGGATGTTGAGAGGAGCATCTTGATTCCCAGGCTAATTTTCTGAGGGCAAACAGCAAGAACTCCAGGGCTCTGGCTGTGAGATCTGAGGTCTCTGATGTCATATTGTTACTGTCGCATGTACTCCAGTTGTCCTAACTTTCTCTTGCTCATGGTACAGCTGGGTGAACTGTTTACTTTTATCATATCAGTAATAGTCTCAACAGTCTTTTTTTTCTGATTACAGCACCTATATTTTAAGGTGTGTGTGAGGGAGGTGGAGGCAAGAAACAAGATACAGAGGTTAATCTTCAGAAATCTATTTTTAAAAAACATACAGATTATGTATTTTCATATTTTCTGCACATCCAAACCAGTGACTTGATAAACGGAAAATTCTTTTTTTTCTGTATCTTGAATTTTTGCTACTTTTATTCCTAGTAGTTTCAAAGCCTCAGGTCATAAATGTTCCCTCTATTTGCAGCATGTCTTTTCCTGATTTATTTTTTTTCTTTTAAGTCCTAAAATTATTTTTATTAGATATTTTCTTTATTTACATGTAAATTTCTCCTTTCCCAGTTTCCCCTCCAAAAATCAAAGAAACGAAACAAACAAACAAAAACAATAAGAACAAACCCCTGTTGCCTCCCCCCTCCCCACGCCTGCCACCTCACCCTCTCGCACTTATTGGCCCTGGCATTCCCCTACACTGGGGCACAGAACCTTCACAGGGCCTAGGTCCTCTCCTCCTATTGATGATCGAATTCGCAATCCTCTACTATACACATGCTGCCAGAACAATCAGACCCACCCATGTGCAGTCCTTGATTGGTGGTTAAGACCCTGGGAGCTCTGAGGGTACTAGTTAGTTCATACTGTTGTTCGTCCTAAGGGGATGCAAACCCCTCAGCTCCATTGGTCCTTTCTCTAACTCTTTCATTGAAGACCCTGTACTCAGTTCAATGGATGGCTGTGAGCCTCTACATCTGTATTAGTCAGGTACTGTCAGAGCCTCTCAGGAGATAGCTATATTTAGGCTGGCTTACCCTTCCTTCAGTCTCTGCTCCATAGTTAATCTCTGCAACTCCTTCCATGGGTATTTGGTTCCCCCTTTTAAGAAGGAATGCACTGTCCACCTTTTGGTCTTCCTTCTTCTTGAGTTCCTTGTGTTTCGTGGATTGTTCTTCCTGTATTCCAAACTTCTAGGCTAATAACCACTTATCAGAGAGTGTATACCGTGTTTGTTCTTTTGTGATTGGGTTACCTCAATCAGGATGATATTTTCCAGATCCATCCATTTCCCTAAGAATTTCATAAATTTATTGTTTTTAATAGCTGAGTAGTACTCCATTGTGTAGATGTACCACAATTTCTGTATCCACTCCTCTGTTGAGGGACATCTGGGTTGTTTCCAGGTTCTGGTTATTATAAATAAGGCTGCTACGGACATGGTGGAGCATGTGTCCTTATTACATGTTGGGGCATCTTTTGGGTATATGCCCAGGAGTGGTATAGCTGGGTCCTCTGGTAGAACTATGTCCAATTTCCGGAGGAACTGCCAAACTGATTTCCAGAGTGGTTGTACCAGTCTGCAATCCCACCAGCAATGAAGTAATGTTCCTCTTTCTCCACAACCTTACCAGCATCTGCTGTCCCCTGAGTCTTTTATCCTAAAGGGATGTTGGATTTTGTCAAATGCTTTCTCAGCATCTAATGATATGATCATATGATTTTTTTCTTTGTGTTTGTTTATGTAGTGAATTACATTGATGGATTTCCTTATATTGAACCATCCCTGCATCCCTGGGATGAAGCCTACTTGATCATGGTGGATGATCATTTTTGATGTGTTCTTTGATTCGGTTTGCAAGAATTTTATTGAGTATTTTTGCATCGATATTCATAAGGGAAATTGGTCTGAAGTTTTCTTTCTTCGTTAGGTCTTTGAATGGTTTAGGTATAAGAGTAATTGTGGCTTCATAGAACGAATTGGGTAGAGTGCCTTCAGTTTCTATTTTGTTGGATAGTTTGAGAAATATTGGTATTAGGTCTTCTTTGAAGGTTTGATAAAACTCTGCACTAAACCCATCAGGTCCTGGGTTTTTTTTTTTTTTT
>NW_022196903.1:20375969-20385747 GCF_008632895.1 Mastomys coucha | reverse complement strand
CTGATAGGATACAAGGAATTATTTCAATCTTCTTGTATCTGTTGAGGTCTGATTTGTGACCAATTATAAGGTCAGTTTTGGAGTTTTGGAGAAGGTACCATGAGGTACTGAGAAGAAGGTATATCCTTTTGTTTTAGGATAAAATGTTCTATAGATATCTGTTAAATCCATGTGTTTCATAACTTCTGTTAGTCTCACTGTGTCCTTGTTTAGTTTCTGTTTCCATGGTCTGTCCATTGCAGAGAGTGGAGTGTTGAAATCTCCCACTACTATTTTTACTGGCCCTTTAAGTTGGAGGTCTTCACTCTCTTCTATACCTATTATCCTTAGGTTTGGCCTTCTCATTGTGTCCTGGATTTCCTGGATGTTTTGGGTTAGGGTCTTTTCGCTTTTTGCGTTTTCTTTGACTGTTCTCTCAATATTGTCTATGTTATCTTCTGCCCCTGAGATTCTCTCTTCTGTCTCTTGTATTCTGTTAGTGATGCTTGCATCTATGTTTCCTGATTTCTTTCCTAAGATTTCTAATTCCAGAGTTGTCTCTTTTTGTGATTTCTTTATTGTTTCTACTTCTATTTTTAGAACCTGGATGGTTTTACTCAATTCCTTCACCTGTTTGTATTTTATTCTCCTGCAATTCCTTAAGGGATTTTTTGAGTTTGCTCTTTAAGTGCTTCTACTTGTTTACTTGTGATTTCCTGTAATTCTTTATGGGATTTTTGTTTGTTTGTTTCCTCTATAAGGGCTTGTGCCTCTTTACCTGTATTCTCCTGTATTCTACTGTATTCTCCTGTATTTCTTTAAGGGAGTTATTCATGTCCTTTTTAAGTTCCTCTATCAGCATTGTGAGATATGATTTTAGATCCAATTCTTGCTTTTCTGGTGTTTTGGGAGATCCAGGACTTGCTGCAATGGGAATACTAGGTTCTGATGAAGCCAAGTAGTCTTGGTTTCTGTTGGTAGGATTCTTGCATTTGCCTTTCTCCATCTCTTGATTTTTAGTGTTAGATGTTCTTAGTGTCTCTGACTAGAGCTTGTCCTGTTCCTGCTGCCCTGCAAGTCCCCTGAGACTCATGGGGCCTGTGCCTCCTGGCTGGCTGCTCCAGTCTTAGAAACTCACCGGAGAGAAAATGGCGGATCTCACCCGAGTCTCTGGGTTAAAGCCAAATGGATAATTCTTAAGCTACAAGGTTTGCAGCTGGATTGTACTGACATGTATGCCATATAGAGAAAGAAAATAGTCTGTATATATTCTCCCATTGAATGGGAAATTCCAAGAGATTTTTCTAATTTTAGAACAAGACATGTTTTAAATAAGGTTGACTACGTTGTATTGGGGTTCTGGTATTATGTTTTGCATAAAAATGTGTTTATGTTTTTCTAACATTTTTATTATTCAAAATCCTTCATCTGACACTCTAATGCTGCTTACTTGCTTTTGTTTTTTCTTTGTTTCTCTCATTTGTTTTCTCTTTTTACAAATTATTTAATTATTTATTTACATCCGAAATGTCCCCCATCCAGATTCCCCCTCACAGAGTTCCCTTCATCCCTCCTTCCCTTCACCTCTGAGAAGCCGGCCCTGTGCCTTGTTATCCCTGCTGTACCAAGTCTCTGCAGGATTAGACTCATCCTCTCCCACTGAGGTCAGATGTAGCAGCCTTTGGTTACGTATGTACAGGTAGTCTCCGACCCTCCATTATATGCTCTTTGCCTGGTATCTCAGCATCAGGACCTCCCAGATTCTAGATTAGTATTAATACTGTCAGTCTTCCTGTGGGTTTATCATCTCCTTTGATCTAAATGTGTAGCCCTAGCTGGCATTGAACTTGTGACCCTATTGCCTGGGATGCACAACCACAACTGACTGATTTTCTCTTATAAATTTTGTCTCTGGAACATTCTCACTGTCTAGTAAGGGAAACTTCACATCTTAACCATTATCATTAAAAATGAATGTATAACTCTGAAATCAATTTAAAAATTCTGCTGTTATGGCTTTATTTCTTTTGTAATTATTTCTTATTTCCTTTAAGTAATTTTATTCTCATTTTTTTATTTATCTTCATCTGCTCTCCCCTGGGAATTACTGGGCCTACTTAATAAAAATGCCTCCGTTGATTCTTCCTTGAAGACAATCAAAGATAATTCTAGATTTTAATGACCTCCTGCCATTTGCCTTTCTCTGGCACTTGAGGGCACCACTTCATGGTCAGAAGCACATGTTCCCTTTGTGTCTACTGTGCATTTTAATTTCTTTCCCTACCTGGATCCAGGGCAGTACTCTGTAGAGTCCACACTTTGCCAGATGTGGCAGCCTTCTAATACACATGTGTTGAAGGCCTTGGACATGTCTAGGTGGTTCACATTTTATAGTTGATGCAATTCCTATAAATACATTCTATGGCTGTGATATAAATATATGAATAACCTGTCTCCTCAGATTCTGTCACTTCCTCACTTACCTGCAGGGCAGCAGTATTCTGTTGAAGCTCCACATGCTACCTACTCAGATGTGTTCTCTAAAGGGATATGTGTGTGTGTGTGTGTGTGTGTGTGTGTGTGTGTGTGCATGCACATGCGCGCACAATGAACTGTCCTCTAACAGCCTATGAACGCTACCATCACACTCTAAGGGAGTGGCTGCCAGTTCCCAATGTAGATCACTATTTTTCTCAATCAGAAGCCTGACAGTGGGTCAAAATGGCACAATTACATTTGTATATAGAAACAAGTGAATGGATTTTCCATTCTTTTCTAACCAAGGTTATTTAAATTTTATCACATTCTGAGAATACAATTAAGTTTATTTATTTTTTATATTAAGTTTGTAAAATTGCACTTGCCATATCTTTATAGAAACCATGGTCTTTGGAAAACTGCAAAACGATGCTATTATAGGATGGCACACCAGCAATCATGAGGGCCTGGGTCACTGCCACATAGATCTTATCATGGAGGAAGGGAAGTGATTTAGATTTTAGGTCACCTTGAAATCTTATGAGACAACCAGGCAGAGGTGTTAATGAGGCAGCTTGATCTGTGAGCCTGCACCAGAGCGAATGCTGATATTGGAGTTTAGGAGTCAGAACCTTATATAGGAGACGGTGGTGCTGTAGGGCTAAGGACAAAGGCTGGTAACAGGCAACTTTTTTATTGATCAAGCAGCAGCTGGGAAGAGAAGCAGAATGAAATTGTGAAATGTAATTTAGGGTGGGGGAAGATATTTTCAGAAAGATTGTGGTTTTAATAAAGGTTAAAATGCTGAAGGGAGTAAATAAGATGGAGGCCCAAAAGCTGACCTTTAGCACACTTGTTAAAGTCTTAAGATGAGCACAAGAAGAGGAGTGGCTGCCGACCATACAGATTCCTAACATACTGAATACATAAGAAAAGAAGTGCATCTGAGATCAAAACCAAAGCTTGACTATGAATGGGGAGCTTATGTCAAAGGTAGAAGAAGTTTACAGGAAAAGAAAGAGGAGAGGCTGGGAGAACCTGACCCTCAGAGCAAAAAGGCTCACTCTGTTGAATCCAGTAACAATTGTTTTTCAAAGAGTAACTTTGGAAAGATGTTCTTAGTAACAGTGAGGTGACTGAGAACACTGACTCAGGGCTATATATGGACTATTACAACCTATATGCTGATTATTACATCCTAACAAAACCACATGTTAACTGTGAGATCACATTCTCCCACCATAATCCAAAGCTCCCTCCTCTTCTTCCCTCCTCCTCTTCCTTCTCCTCCTCCTGTTCCTCCTTTTTCTCCTCCTCCTCCTCCTCCTACACACATACACACACACACACACACACACACACACACACACACACACACACACACACACACACACACACACACACACACACACACATTCACATGCCCCTTGATGGGGAAGCTCTCAAAGAACTGATCTTTGAAAATATCTTCAGTCAACAATGCCATGAGAACGTCAACCTTACTTAACATCAAGAATTTGACAACACTAAACTCTGTAGAGCATCCAAGGTTGACTCTCATGATCTGTGGATGTACATGAAGATGCCATGGTAAGAGATCTTTATATTTCTAGAAGCTACTATCTCCAAGAATGGAGACATTGAACCCAAATAAAGCAAGGAAAGCAGTCAGAAGTGTGAACAGGCAACATAGTTTGTATACACCTACAGCTAGAATTGTAGTTTGTTTGTCACTGTGATTTGATGACTGGCTTTTGTTAGGTAAAACATTCTCAGGACCCCAGCAGATTCTGCAAACATGTAATGCCTAAAGCAGGAAGTCATACACCTTCTCCTCTGCTTTAATATCTCATTGGTGTAGCTTCTGGCATTACTAGGAGACAGAATCTCACAGAAAACTTCCTGAACTCCTGGTTCTTAATATCTTTCTGCATCCTCTTCTGTAATGCTTTCTGAGACTTTGCAGGAGTGCCGGGGTGATGGTGAATGTATTCACTAGGATGGGACTCCACAGCACCACATTTTGATTGGTTGTGGTTGACTGTAGTGGTCTTTACCTGTCACAAAGAGAAGTTCCTTTGAGGGAAGAAGACTACACTTATCTGTGAGAATAAGGACAAATGTTTAGGGTGTTGTTAGGGATTATGCTGCTTTAGTAAAGTAATGGTTGTAGGTTACCTCCAATCTGAAAGAGGAGAAGGGGAGATATATGAGAGGGTTTGGAGGGAGGAAAGGGAAGGGAGAATATGTTGTAATTACATTACAATTTCAAAATTAAAGAAAAGAAAAATGGAACTTATTGATCATACCCCACTCTGTACAACATATGAGAATCTAAGAAGAAAATTTAGGACTGAAGAGTTATCAGGAGTAATGGTAGAGGAAGATTATAGTATATATGCACATGAATACGTTACCTAATGTTGTTTGATGCAAACCTAAAGCTGCAAGATAGTCATGATGACTGTACCCTCCCCCTAGCAGGGCAAATCTTACCTCATTACTCACTGATGGGAAAATTCCTCCTTGCTCATATTATTATAGAAGTATCTTTTGTTCACTTTTTCCTCCCCAAATTTTTCCAAAAGGAAAATTTATGGTTATTTTGCAGATCATAACTTGATTATGTTTAAAAACAAAAGATAGATCACACATTTCCTGACAAGAAAATTAGCCTAACATCAAAGAAAGAATTTATTCTAGGTTAAGCCTTAAAAGTAAACATAACTATTAATCTAGCTAGGTAATAAGAAAAAATGGCAAATGGAAACAGTCTGGAGCAGATTACAAGAACCTATAGTTATATAGAAGACAAAATCTCAATTGGTTAATATTTTCAAATTAAAGGAAACAATTTTTATATATTGAATTCACAAAGATGTTCTCAATGCCCATGTGCAAATATAAAAGATAACTTACAAATAGATATACTCTTTTAGAAAAGCAATGATAAATAAATATAAAAAACAATAGATAAATGTAAAATATAAAAAACAACATAAGAAAAATATATACTTTAGAAATTCTATATAAAAGATATTTGGTGCCAAGCACACTTTGCGTGACGGCGGTATTTGAGGCATAAACTTCAAGGAAAGTCAGTCTCCTGCCTCCGCATTGTCGCCTGGCACCCCAAACTCAGAGGTGGCCCAGATATGTCCTCGTATAGTGTGCTAGGAACTCACCAAGATATCATTTTCTTACAGCTAGCAAGAGAAAATTCGGACATTGCTTTCTGACCTTCACCAATGTTTCCAACTATCCTAGTTTAATGTTTTAAGTACTAGAGAGTAATTGAAGGGTTTCTCTCACTCTAAGACATTAGCTGAAAGAGTTAGGTCGAGATTCCCCTCTGCCTGCCTCCAGCAAGAACCAGAGAATTAGCATAAGAATACCTCAACAGGGAGGGCTCCACCCCTCTTCCTCCTGCTTCACACCTAGCTATCAGACCCTGCTAACCTTGATGTGGGGGTCGCTTGCCTACGTGACTTCAGTCTAGCACTAAGACTGGGGGAAGAAAGACTTGGACTCATATGCAGGACTAGCACTAGAACTTAGATGGGCTAAGACTCAGATTCATGTATCTCTCGCAGTCCCCCCGGCCCAGAGTGCTTGGGCCGGGGGGATGCAGCACCAGTTCAGAGGAGATAGCTGCTGCTTTAGACCCAGTATATTTCAGATAGCCTCAGAGGTACCTCAACTGTTGAGCTGCCAGATTTTTCATTTCTCTTTTGCAATGATTGTAAAAGCCTCATGTCATTTTTAAAGAAATACACTCAGACCTTACACTACTCGTGTCTAGTCTGTTTGTCAAAAGCCGAATCCCGTGCCCACCTGGCCAGAACCCCTAGTCCTGTGGAACAAGGGACCCCGCAAGAAATCCCGGTCCGCAGCAATTTGGAAGTTATATTTAATCTATGAGGGATGTAGCTCAGTGGCAGAGCTCTAGCAAGGACTGTGAAGGGTCCTTGTTTCAATCCTCAGCAACAAACACATGCACACAAACACACACACACACACACACACACACATGCATTTACACACCCAAAAAGACACAAGCACACACACACAAATGCAGGCATGTAGACACATGCTTGCATACACACACACACACACACACACACACACACACACACACACGATACAAACACAGACACAATAAATGAAGGCATGTGGACACGTGTGTGCACAACAAATTAATGACGTTTGTGTTAAATATTGTTTTCAGGAACATTTCTAAATTTTTTAAAGTGAAGGCGACTGAAGCATCAATCAACAGAAAATGGTTAAATCAGCAAAACCCTGTTTAATCATGAGATTTTACACAGTAAAAAGGTGACATTTTGAGCTCCTTTAATGATGTGAGAAAATGAAGGTGCAATATATATAGCAAGGCTGAGCTTCCTTTAAATAAAATGACATTTTATGAGTTAATTTATTATTACAGATAAAATTATAATGGCTTAATCAAAGCTATTCAATGTCATTATACAAATCTTATTAACAAGCCGGGGCTCTGAGGAAACATTTTCTGAATGTCTGAGTATGCCTCTCTCTTAGAAGTTGTTAATACCATCTAATGAAACCCCATCTTTTTAACTCTCAACATTTTCAAGCAAAATAGGTAAAGCTAAGAAAATAATCAAGAAATGTCACAAATTTACATATGACTTGGTCAACCTAATTTTGTAAAATACTATCACTCTTTCCAGGGATTAGAACCCTGCCACTTTCAGTCCTGAACAGATATTATATTATGTTGGCTTCACTCTGCTTCCTACACTGGTCCTTAAAAAATATTACGGTCATTACATAAACATCACAAGATCCTTCTATACCATTAAGTAAAATACCCCTTCTAAATATTTGTGATCTTAACCTAAAATGAAATTTTTAATAAACATGAGTACTCCACCAATAACCATGTTTTATTCCTGGAAGGGGCAGTTAGAAAAAAAATCAACATTATTTTCTTTCTTTCTTTCCTTTTTTTCTTTCTTTCTTTCTCCCTTTTTCCTTCCTTCCTTCCTTCCTTCCTTTCTTTCTTTTTTTTGTGTGTGTGTATGTGGGGGAGTGGTTTCAAGACAGGGTTTTTTTTCTGTGTAGCCCTGGTTGTCCTGAACCTCACTCTGTAGACCAGGCTGGCCTTGAACTCAGAAATCCGCCTGCCTCTGCCTCCCAAATGCTGGAATTAAAGGCTTGTGCCACCACTGCCCAGCTTGCAACATTATTTTCTACTTGAACAATATAAAGTTTTGTAGCTAAAATATTCATTTTTGCTTTCCTAGACAAAATGTTCAATATAGTGTTTTAAGGTTTGGGTTTTAAAATAGTTTTCAACCTACCATAACAGCATCATGCAAGAAAAACACAAAGAATGTAGTTCCTGAAGAGATGAGGTTAATTTGCCAACATTATGCCGAGTTAACGCTGTCTGTGTTGCTGCTGGTTTTCCAATAAGTGAGAACAGTCCTTCACATAAACTCAGCAAGATTAATATTGAATTAATAAATTCTGTTTCTACTAGTCCTTAAACATCTGCTATCTGGCATTGTCCTATACCAAAGGGATGGCTCTTCTTAGCTCATTAATTTCATTTTTATCAGTACAGATGCACATATTCCTATACTATTTAATAAGTCATAAATAATATATAGTTATAAATTTCCCATCATCATTTTAATACTCAAAACACCCTCTTTGCCCTGGGAGAGTCATTTTAAGATGGAATTGTGTCCTTTTGGCCTATCTCTATCATTATTATGTCATTATCTTACTTGCCAGTAATTAGATTCTAGGGATATTTTCTATTTGCTATATAATCTCCTGAAATCAGTTTATTCTCAAGCACAGCTCTGGTTCTATTGAGCAGGTGTGCGAAGATGCCAAGATCCATTGCTATCCATGATTACTGTGATTAGAGAAAGAGTCACTATTCCTGGGCTCTTTCAATGCCTTACACTATAAAGACACACACACACACACACACACACACACACACACACACACACACCCCTAGCATTTCTAGACTTTGGTATGAATGACATAAAATCATAAAATGTTTATTTACCTTTACACGTCTGGCTCCAAGTCACCCCATAAGTATATTCTACTTTTCATCTGTTTCGTACTAACATCTTCTGTTGTGGTGAGAAATCTCCTCTGAACATGTCCATCTGTTTTGTCATCTTTTTCATATATGATCTATTGATCATCCCAGACAGCACTCTTCTCAACTGAGATTTAACTTATTCTCCATTTTCCTTGCTCAATCACTAAATCTCAGAGGAGAGCCACTATCTGTATGATGTTGAAGACCATGGAGACTGACCCCTTTTCTAGATTTTAGACTAAATTATTCACAACAAAGAGAAAGAAGAAAATAATAAGGCAAGCAGGCATTTAAGAGCCCACAAAATGAATTTTCAATGTGGGTTTCAAGTTTAACTATTAAATTGTCAAGACTGTATCTCTTTAGAAATAGTATTACAAAGGCTGAAAACTACTATGAATAATGCTTTTGTATGCAGAATTCTCTGGTGGGATTTATTGAACAATATGTGTTTGGTCTGAGACATAGGAACTGTTGCCTTTATAGTTCATAACAATAAGTATGTATAGTAAATGTTGAAGTTGTAAAGTGGCTGGATCAAACACCTGGATGACACTAGCTACTGAAGCTAGTTAAATGGCAAATGAAAGGATTCACATGATATAGATGTTTCTAGAATTCTCCTATACTTAAATTTTCCATTATTTAAATCTTGTAGTATACAAGAAGTGTCTTGATCAAATTAACTCTCTGTGAATAAGTCATTGAACCTTGCTATCTCTGCAAAGTACCAAATAGCTCTTGGACAAGATGCATTTTTAAAATAAAATAATCAATTTATTTTCATGACAGGCCTAATAGTTTCAGGCCATCTATTTAGAGTGCATGCATCCCCAGCAACCCAGGATATGAGAGGACGGTGCCAGATTGGTACCAGGTCACTGGATATTTATGTGTCCAATTTGAATTAGCATTTCTAAACACTGTGTTTCTCTTTCTCATCTTTTCCATGTAATCAACATTACAGCTATATGTTAGCAACATAGTTTCCCATGAGACAATGCCAGAAATTGTTAGAAAGTCAGTCTATGATACAGGATTTTCTCTGTCCAATCACATTAGGACAGCGACAGGACTGTGATTGGATAGGAATAGAGAGGTGGAGCTAGAGAGTTGAAGAAGGAGAAAGGTCAGGAGTCAAATGATGAGGAAGAGTCAGACCCCACATGGTTATACAACCAAGCAAAGGTTTTTACAAAATAGATTAAT
>NW_022196903.1:20372219-20375887 GCF_008632895.1 Mastomys coucha | reverse complement strand
AAATTATTGTATTGGCATCTTGTAAATTGTGATCTTATTATTATATAAACCTGATTGGATATTAAAGCTTTAATAGGCATGTATTACCTACTGGGTCCTAGGCACTAGCTAGATGAATAATTGTGGGGGTGTGTAAGGCATTGCATGTTGTAAGATGAGATGTTGCTGCTAGCTTGGAGAAAAATAGCAAGAACCTGCCAGGACTTAGTGATGAAGCCAGATGGTACCGGCACAAGAACATGGCACTGAGGGAAAGGGAATTTGCAGGATAGATTCATTTTTTAATATTCCCGCAACAAGTCTATAACAGTATTTTTTTATCCTTTCTAATGCTTTCACCCTCTTTAATGGTCCCTCATGTTGTGGTGACCCTCAGCCATAAAATCATTTTGTTGCCACTTTATAACTAGAATTTTGCTACTGTTATGAATCATAATATAAATATTTAATATGCAAGATATTTGATATGCGACCCCTTTGAAAGGTTTGTTTGACCTCCAAATGGGTAGTGACTCACAGGTTGAGAACCACTTATCTAGAAAGTGCTTCCAAAAATTAGTAGGACAAGAATAATAACATCTTCTCTTTTAATTTCCCTAAGTGTGGTATTCTTTAGTACTTAGAATCCAAGACTTCTTGCTTTATAGCAATATCATTTTATAACATTACTGAAAAGTTCTGATGGCAAAGGAATTTACTACTTTTTGTTTGTTTGTTTGTTTGTTTGTTTGTTTTCAAGACAGGGTTTCTCTGTGTATCCCTGGCTGCCCTGGAAGTCACTCTGTAGACCAGGCTGGACTCAAACTCAGAAATCCACCTGCCTCTGCCTCCCAGGTGCTGGAATTTAAGGTGTGCGCCACCACTGCCCTTCAAAATATACTACTTTAAGATTATATTATTTTTATTTATGTGCATGGTTGTTCTGTTTTCTATATATCTGTGTACCAAACACATTCCTGGTGTCCTAGGAGGCGTTGAGAGCCCTAATACTGGAATTACAGACAATTGTGAGCCACCATGTAGGCACCGGTACTTTTCACTCAGGGAATCAAGAAAAGCAGTCAGTACTCCTAATCATCTCTTCAGCTCCTAAACTTACCACTTTACAAAGAAATGGCCATAAATTCATAAACATCATTTATTTATCAGTTGCAAATGTAGCTTGATCTACTTCTTCTTTAGAGCTTATCTTAAAACAATATCTGAAGATTACAAGATAGTTTTCTTTATTTGGTTGTAGTATAAAAAAGTTTATATCCTCTTAAAAAAGGAGCATAATGCCCCTTGCCTCTGGGCCTGACCCTTGAAGGTCAGAGGTAGATAGAATTCCCAGGAGTTCAAGTCATACCTTGTCTAGAAAGTACCAGTCCAGCCAGTACTCTGTTTCAACACACAGCAAACAATAGAACAGACAGAATTTCTATGCTGAAATCATGGTATTGGCAGTGTTGCCTTTGCAGCATGTACAGATGGCACTGTTAGAGCCCTTGTGAACTGGGTTAGTATACTTATAAAGAGGGACACCTCAGAAATCATTGTCTGTTCTGCATGAAGACATGGCAAGGAATAATTGAGAAAGTAGCCCAATCCTTCTAACACTGAACTTGCCTCTGCACTCATCTTAGACCTCCTAGCCTCCAGAAGGACCCAAAGCAGACTTCTGCTCTCTGTAAGCAGCCTGGCAACTAGTATTTTACTATAGCCAATTGAGAGAAGTGAAATCCACATCAATGTCCTTAATGGTGCAGTTCAATTTAAATGTATTTAATAAAAACACATTTAAAATGAGGGATCATTTAAAATGCTTCTGCATACATATGGAGCCCACACAGTAGAATCAGTGACCTCAGAAGAGGTCACATATGAGAGATCTTGCTGCTTTCATATTTTCCAGCATGTGAATCTGCAGAAAGGAGGAGCTTCCCTGTAAGACAGGAAGCTGTCTTCAAATGAAGAAGTTGTGCCAGAGCCTTGACTTTAGAATCCCTAGCCTTCAGTAATGTGAGACACAAATGTTTGCTATATAAGCCCCTACCCCAAGCCTCAATATCTGTTAAGGCTGCCTAAGTCAACACAAGTAGATAGCAGATATACTGAGCTTAATTTTTAAGGATCTATTCCATGATTTTACTATTACTTACAGAGATGCTACATAAAAATTATACCATGTCAAGAAATCTTCAAATTAAAAAACAAAATCAACAAAAATTATCATATATATGTGTGGGCCAGAAAATTGTCTTGATGTTTAGATTAAAAGTACAGTTCATTAAAGAAAACAGTCACAGAGCCATCAGAAGAGTAGTATTTGCAGCTTCGCAATTGTGTCACTTCTGAAGGAAAAATGAGTGGGTTATTTTTTTTCCTTCCTCTAAAATTCCTATCACACAGAGAGCTATTTGTCATTACGATGAGAAAAACACAATCAACATCTCTAAGTTCTGTAAAGAAAATTGTCACCTTGTTTAGTATGGTTTTCTTCTTCCTAGGACAATTACAATCAGATAGATGGATGGACAGACAGATGGATGAATGGATGGACGGACAGACAGACTGACAGACGGAAGGACGGACGATTGGATGGATGGATGGATGGATGGATGGATGGATGGATGGACGGACGGATGGACGGACGGATGGGTGGACGGATGGATGGACAGACGGATGGATGGACGGATGGATGGATAGATGGATGGATGGATGGATAGGTGGAGCTTGGAAAATCTCTCAGTTAATTATGTTTGCCACACAAGCATGAAGAACTGAGTTCAAATTCTTAGAACCCACATGAAAGTTGCATTAGTTTGTAATTATAAGCGCTCAGGACATGGATACAAGTGGATCCCTGTAGCTCTCTGGCCGGCCAGCCTTGGTAAATCTATAAACTTCAGATTCATTGAGAGACCTCATCTTAAAACATTAGGGTGGAAATTGATTAAATAGGATATTAGAGGTGAGGCCTCCACAAATGACTGAACTCATGTACTGCATATACATGTGTAGACATGCAGGCATACATAAAGTCACATACATCACACACAAAAAGAGAGAAAGAAAGGCAATAAGCACAGAAAGAGCAGGGTGGAAGATGGGGAGAGGAGATGAGGAGAGAGAGAGAAAAAGAAAGAATGTTTTGTATTATTCTCTGCTACTCAGGTGTTTGGAGACAGGACGTTTTAGAAAGTCTGTTTCTGCTCTTGCTCTCTCCTCTTCCCCTCTTTGGAAAAAAGAAAGAAAGAAAGAGAGAAAGAAAGAAAGAAAGAAAGAAAGAAAGAAAGAAAGAAAGAAAGAAAGAAAGAGAGACACAGAGAGAGACAGAGAGAGAAAGAAAGAAAGGAAGAAAGAGACAGAGAGAGAAAGAAAGAAACAGAAAGAGAGAAAGAAAGAAAGAAAGCCTGTTTTCTCAACATGAAAATTATTTATACCTTACAGAACTCCTTAAAAGCTAAAACAAATGTTACATAGATAAAGTTATGCTAAATTGCTCAAATATATATAATCTGTTTGCTGGGATCATTTGGGTCTCAGCTGTCAGATTTAATAAAGTGATGACTTCTGAATAAAGACCAAACTCATTCTGTTCATAGTACTTGGAATACAGTCATTTGTTGTTCAGTGTCCATCCAGGTTTTTCTTGGTCCACACTTTATGGGAAATGGGAAGGTTGA
>NW_022196903.1:20361836-20372209 GCF_008632895.1 Mastomys coucha | reverse complement strand
GGTTGGATGGAGCCCTGAAGACAAGCTCTTAATTTTGCATCTGATAATTTAGTTCACTGAAATTAGCAAGGTTTTGTCTAACAATTGCAGTTATCATCATCTGTCATGCTTACAGGTAAGGAAAAATAGCTTAAGGAGGATAAAGATTTAGATAAAGTGGCCGGTCAAAGTTATATTTATGGCACACATTTAGTGTTTTTTAATCCCTCAGACTCAGAATCTGAGAAGTCAAAGGCCTACCTTCCTTACGAAATAGGAAATTGAAAAGTGGGCTTGTCAAAAATACAGATATTTAATGACAGGGTCAGAATTTCTCATCTATAAATTATTCCAAAACAGAATAAATCCTTAAAGGGTCATTGAAATTACTAAAAGGAACTAATTTTAGATACTTGAGGCAGTATCTGGCTTATGAAAAAAGCTCAATAAATATTCCTTGCCTTAATTACATTGGCAATTGATTCCCACAGCAATGCATGCCTTATCTAGACAGATTCAGCCAAGGGGCTTCTCTCCTTGCTTTCTTAGTTTGTTTGCTTGCTCTTGTTGTTGTTGTTGCTTCTTTCCTAACAAACATTAAATTTTGAAATAATATATTTATTTAATTATGTGATTCTTATAGCAATTTTAAATTATTTCTCTTAATTTTGATAAAAAATTAATCAGTGGCTTGTTGTAAAGCAGTAAACCTGCAGTGTAAAAAGTGTTCTAATCTACCAGATTACCAGTCTTCTAATCACATATGTAGTGTCCTGAGTGTTCTCACAACAGCTTAACCACCTTTTCAATGAAGTATAGGTGACATCTGTAGAGGATGGGATTCACTAATTCCTTTGACAAATATTTACTAAAAATGAGTTTGTGCTAGATGAATTTCAAAGCACTTGGGATATGTCATTGAATAAACCTAACAAAAGTGACTGCCCTGTAGATCTGGGCATTTTACTATGGGTCAATAACTAGAAAGCTAGAAGTGCTTTAAGGAAAGGAGAGCAACGAGCTGGTTAGGAGCTTTGGGCTGTTAGAAGTTAAGTATGGCTTACAATTTTATCTGGAGTTGACACGAGAAGCACAAGGAGGCAGCTTGCAACAGGGACACAATAGCTCTGCAGATTAGCCAAGAGGAGGTATCAACAGCAATAGCAGACACCCTCAAACAGAAGATTGACTCATACCTAAAACTGTGAAGAATGACTCAGAAAGGGAGCATAGCCAAAGACAGGCTCGGGGTTATAAAAGGATGCTGGAAAAAAAGAGCCAGCCACCTCAAGTGAGAACTTGAATTTTTACTCTAACGGAAGTGGGTAAAGAGAGACATGAATTTAGATTTCTGGAGAATTATTTTGATTCCTATATCGAAAAATACCTGTATGGGGCCAAAGGGAGAAGGAATAAAACTTTTTTTGCACAAATTCAAGTGTCAAGTAGATACTTTTTGATATTAGAGAGCTATATCACTCTACAAGCACAGTCATATGCTAATATGAACCAAACACACACACACACACACACACACACACACACACACACATACACACACACACTAGACATAGCTATATTTTGTGTCTTAGACTTCAAAGCAGAAATATTTATTGAAACAAAGGTGTTGCTTAATGTTGAAGCCATCAGTCCACCTAAAATAACATACCAAGCTTGCATTGAAATAAAATATGAAAAATATTAATAAGAAAAGCAGCAAGAACTACAATCACAAGAAAAGTGAAAAAAAAATGTCTAAGTAACTGGTGTAACAAGCATATTAAAAACTAACAGTAAGGGTGTAAGCTCATACTATAATTTAAATTTTAATCTAATTTCATGGGTTGAACTTTATGTTCTAAAATGAGACCATCCCTTCAAAAAAGCACAGAGGATATCTGAATATTTGCAAATAAAACCACAGACAACAACTGATTTCTTGGAATGAAATAATGTCTTCTCAGAATACAATACAATTAACCTCATAATCATTAAAATTTATAAAGTAACAAATGGTTTAGAATTTAAATATAGAGACAAGTACATGAGGATTAAAAAAGAAATCCCAAATGATAGATTTTTGTGAGCAGGCCTCTGTTACAGGTTGCAGGGTTGATAGCTAGATGATATTAAATAGGGAAACTTAAGAATTAAGCCATGTGTATGTATCTAAGTATGCTGCTGGAAATTTTATTTTACTTAAAAAGTATATTTTAGTGAAGAAAATGCTTAAACTTTATGACCTTATTATTTTCATGTAAAATTCAAACTATAGCAACTATGAAATACTAAGAAAGTAAAGACTTAGTGAACAACTCGTAAATATTGAATAAAATACAAAATAAAAAGTTGACTGTTTCCACAGAACTCATAGTGGAGTTAAAAAGTGTGGACCATAAACAAAATTAATTGTTTCATTATTTTAAAAATTATAAGTTATTAAATAGAGCTACATATTAGTAAATTTTAAGTCTTGAGTAAAGTGAATAACAATTATTTTAAATGATTATTTCAGAGCCCTCCTACTCCCCAATGTGATTATGAAACTGGATTTTATAAGAACTGAAGGGGCTGAAGTGTTTGCAACCCCATAGGAGGAACAACAATATCAACCAACCAGACCTCCCATAGCTCCTAGGGACTAAACCACCAACCAAGGACTACAAATGGAGGAACCCATGGCTCCAGCTGCATATGTAGCAGAAGATGGCCTTGTCTGTCATCAATGGGAGGAGAGGCCCTCAGTCCCGTGAAGGCTTGATGCCCCAGCATAGCATGCTAGGGCAGTGAAGTGGGGGTAGGTGGGGGAACACCTTCATAGAAGCAGGGGGGATGGGATGGGGGGCTCTGGAGGGGAAACTGGGAAGGGCAATAACATTTGAAATGTAAATAAATAAAATATCCTAAAACAAAAAACCCACCTGAGCTAGAAATATATATTTTTCCATTTATTGTTCGTTATTATTGGTCTTATTCTCCCAGCCTAAGTTTTCCTTGACATCTGTGATTATTTTTTCCCTTGTGACATATGGTAGGGGAAAAAATAGACTTAAAACTTGCCTCTTTGGCAGAAAAAGTCATTCTTTTTTTTTCTTCTAAACTGAAAATATTATATAATGACACTACTTAAATTTAGTAAAACATGACTGTTACTTCATGCTCAATCTACTACTTCTAAGCACCTCAGTTATAGAAATGCTGGCTACCATATAGCATACCCAAGATTCTTACCATCTTCTCCAGAATAAGCAATACTTTTTACTTATATGTTTATGAATTTACTCATTCAAGATCTGTCCTCTCTTTTTGCTTCTGTTTGAGGGGTTGGTGTTCAAATTCAGGGTTTTATATACAGTGGGCAAGAGATCTACCACTAAGCAACACACCTGACCTTATTATTGTATTTTAAAGCTTATTTTATGTTTATGTAACTGAGTCTGAAGCCGGTGTCATAGGCAGCTATGAACCACTTGACATGGATGCTGGGAACCAAACTCAAGCTCTCTGCTAAGAGCAGCAAGCACTCTTACAAACTGTGTTGTCTCTCTAGGCTTTGATATTGTCCTTTTGCAACAGGGCCTCCCCATGTAGCTGAGAATGGATTCAAATCCATATTTTTCAGCTACACATCTTGAGTTACAGATGTAAACCACCACAACTGACAAACGAACTCCATCCCCACACTAACACCAGATCCCATACTACCTACCTAAAATACTGAGCAGACATCTCCGGGCTACTTGCCTATTATATAAAAATCAACCTGGTTTTACAGTATTTTCAATGGTTGTCATGTTTTATGAATACTAACAAAAAGGAAAACCCACAACTCCATAGTTTCCTCAGGTTACTTTAGGAGAAGATTCTAAACATGGAATTATTGCAGGAAATATTTAAAAAGTCATCCCGCCAACTCTCCTGCCCCACTAGTCCGCATTCTCACTCTAGAACTGGTGCTGGCAGGCCACAACACTATGTCCCTGCGGGGGTCCCAATAGGCCTGTTCTCATGGCTGAGCTACTCTCTCCCAGCTAGCAAATTCATCTCTCTTCCATGCAACACCCCACAAACCCCATGATCAGCGATCTCAACGCCTAGTTACCCAGTATAATTAAGACTCTTAAGTGTATAGTTAACCAATTACATTTATATATTAATAATATCACATTTTACACGATGCCAATACAATAAACTCAGAGCCAGTTGATAAAGATTCTAACCTTGTGAAAATCTTAGCTACTTGTGGCTGTTTAAAACCATGTGGGATCAGGATCATCTTCCTGTTCGTCTGCCTCCATGTTGGCTTCCCCTCCTTCTCCCTCTACCTTTCTATCTGTTCCCCCAAACTCCTAGCTCTGCCTCCATTTTACTGTCCAATAACAGGCCTGCCACTGCCCTAATGTGATTGGACAGAGAAAATTCTGCAACATGGAATTCTGCCATTCTCCTCATTTGAACATGAATATTTCTAACGATATTGACAAGTAGACAAAATTCATTAATGTTATGTGAACATTTCTTTTAATTCAATTAATCTTTCATAATGTGCTACTCTAGTCTTGGGTTATTAGTTAGAAAATTATCCTGAAACTTGCCTTGCCTTGATAAATGTAAGACCTCACAGGTGACAGAATAATGTAACAGACATTGACAGCACTGTCCCCCACATGGAAGCATCTGGATAAAAGATATTTCTGCCTGTTTTCCTCATACCTCCTTTTACAGATATGTATGGGGTCTGCTAGACTTCTTATTATTGGGAAGCTATTTGTCAGTGCTTGTCATCCTGTGATAGAATAATTCGGTCTATAATCAAATAAGCCTGGAAGTCATTTTATATATGTATAAAGGATAAAATATGAATGTCTAAAGGCAGAAGAGAATGAAATCTCCAGCTTAGCCTGGTGCTTGTTAGGAATCTCTTTTTATGTTTTCCTGATCTTCTATTTTATATTTATCTTCAGATTACTTTCAATGTCTCTATCATAAGCTGATAATTCTGCCTTCTTTCAACTATGTCATCTACCTTTCTTAAAAGTCACATATTCTTTTGTTAAATTAATTAATTAATTAATTAATTTATTTACATCCCAAATACTGACCCTCATCACTGTCCCCCTCACAGAGTTCTTTCCCCCATCCCCCTTCCCCTTCATCTCTGAGGGGGCGCCCATCCTTGGGTATCTCTTCCACCCTGGTACATTCAAGTCTCTGCAGGATTAGGCACATACTCCTCCACTGAGGCCAGACAAGGTAGCATTCTGCTACATATGTGCCACTGGTGGAGGAGGGGCTCCTGTGTTCTCTTTAGTTGGTGGCTTAGTCTCTGGGAGCCCCCAAGGGCTCAGCTTAGTTGACACTGCTGGTCTTCCTGTGAAATTGTCATCCACTTCAGTTCCTTCAATCTTTTCACTAACTCTTCCATAGAAGTTTCCAGCCATTGTCCCTTGCTGTTTGGCTGTGGGTATCTGCATCTGTCTCAGACTCAAGGCAGAGCTCACAGAGAATAGCCATGCTAGACTCCAGTCTGCAAGCACAACTCAGCCTGCTTCTGCCAGAACTCAGTTTGAAGTGTTGTTGTGTATACAGACTGGTGTGGTTTTTTTCCTGCTATCACGTCTGTGCTAAAAACCAAGATTGTTTTGGTTTTGTTCCTGCCTGTTGCCATATAACCCAGTTCTCTCTAGTAATGTGACAGCCTGATATATCTCGATACAGCTACCTGGTGTCCATGTCTTTCTTTCTCTCGTACCCACTTGTGTTCACAGGTACTCAATAATTTCCAGTCCGAGAGCACCCAACGGAGTGAGGGTCTGCCGGCCGGACTCCTACAGCCCAGGACTGATATAGCCGGGTCTTCAGGTAGACCTATTTCCAGTTTTCTGAGAAGCCACCAGATTGATTTCCAGAGTGGTTGTACAAGTTTGCAATCCCATCAGCACTAGAGGAGTGTTCCCCTTTCTCCACATCTTCACCAGCATGTGCTGTCAATATGTTTTGTATAATATTTGTTTTAAAGAATGATAAAACACCAATTTAAGAACTTTTATTTACTCTGTAAATATAGCTCCTTTTAAAATATGCTCAGCAAAAATAAACCAAAGATGTGTTCAGGAAATAACTCACAATTTACTCAGAGCTGTCCTTTGCTTTTTGTCAATCCTAGCCTCTCCTTTTCTAAAGTCACAAAGATAAAGACAACTACACTCTATCATTGAAAATACTGATGTCTTTAATACCAAGCTTTATCTTGGCTATCACTAGTAGACTAATGCTACTTTTCAGATATAATTTGTTCAGACAAGAAAATCATGTCCTCAAGAACTAGATGTTTTACACATACCTGTAACCTAAACACCCAGAAAGTTGCTACTGTAGGATTGTAAGATGGAGGCCAACAGAGGTTATATGGTAAGATCTTGTTTCAAAGTACAATAAAATAAACTAGACAAAAAGAGCAAAGAACCTTAATAGAAAGTGAAAAGGGCCTAACATTAATGTTTTCTCAAGAAAAACAAGGTTTTTTTTTTCTATTTCGTATCCATAGTTATCAGAAAATGGGAAAAATTTCAATATTCACAAAGAATTAAAACAGAAAAAAAATGCTTTAGGTAAGTCCACCATTTTTCCATATCTCAGATTCCTTAGTATTTTCAGAAGTAAAGTCTTAATGCTGTCAACATTATACAATTCTGAAGGTTGTCATTAAGATTTTTCTTTATTTTTCCAGTACACATGCCTATGATTAGTAGATAGCATACCACAAGGATACATTTGAATTGTCCTAAGCATGTCTTCTGTGAATAAAGATATACCCTTCTGTGAGTCACAGGAAGAAGAAGAAAATTACAATGAGAAGGGTATCTGCCAAAAGGCCTGCTCAGACAGCACACTGAGCTACTAAATGCTGGCATCTTCTAGAATCCAGTCACTTCCCATTAGCAGAAGCATATGGTCAAGTCTGAACATAAGCAGAAACTGATGAAGCTAAAAGTGCCCAGAGAATAGAAATTACACATAGAAAATATGAGGTCTACAAGGATATTGTTGTGTGCTATCAACCTGATTTCAGAGAAGCTGATGAATCTTGCAAAAGCTTCAACCTACCATAGCTTCAGGCCGAAAGCTTGGATAATTAAAATGCTAACTAGGCAAACCGGGGTTGTTGGTGGCCTGAGTTTGTCTGCCAAATCTTGAAATTAGGACACAATCGAAAGGGAAACTTCTTTCTCATATGGCAGTCTGAGTGAATGTGTGGAGAAACCCAGACATTAAAGGATATCTAAAACAATAATAATAATAATAATAATAATAATAATAATAATAGGAATATCCACTATTAAAATTGTATTAGCTCTGTGTGCTATGACTCTCAACTGTAAAACCAAAGCTCATGTGCTAAGTTGCACGTCTGATTCCACATCCAGTCCTTGTAAAAAGCAAAAAGGAATGAGCTTCTTTTAAATCATTTCTCCTAACGTGAACTATTCCTTAAGAAAAGTTATATATACTAGTTTTTCAGAATTCTGCACAAGGGAAGGCATTCCTGAATCCACACATGGTCATGTTTCTAACATGTTTGGAATCACTGCTGTAATTAAAGAAAAAGGGCTGAGCTTTACAAATTAAAAATACTTTGTTATACATCCTGGGTCACAAAACAGATCTTAAAAACTTTAGAAAGATTTAAATAACACTGTGTCATCTATCTGAGTAAAATAAAATAAAATGAAATCAATAGCAAACAAATAATTAATAATTACATAAACTCATGGAAATTAAACAACCTCTTACTGGATGATGAATGAGTTAAAGAAAAAAACCAAAAAATAAAAAATATTCTGTAAGTAAATGAGAATAGGAAAACAGCAGAGCAAAACCTTTGGCAGACATTAAAAGCACTTGTATGAAGTAGTTCTCAGTGATTACATGGAAAAAAATTGGAAAGAGAACAAATAAAAAACTTACCTATGCAGCTCAAAAATATAAAACAATAATAAATCCAAACCCAGTAGAAGACAAGAAATAATAAAAATCAAAGCAGAAATTAACAAAACAAAAGAAAAAAATACAGATAATAAATAATTCTAAGAGCAGGTTCTTTTAAGAGATAAAGAAGATCAACAGACCCTTTGCACAAACAATCAAAAGAAAGAGATGATCCAAATTTACAGAACAAGAAATGAACAGGGAAAAATTACAATAGATACCAAAGACCTACTGATTTTTACAAAGTAATACTTTAGAAACCTGTGTTATTTTAAACTAGAAGAACTAAAAGAAATGAAAGCTTTTCTAAATGCATCAAAACCAGACAAAGTTAAGGAAACAAAATAATAACCACCTACATAGACTCATATAAAGGGATCCATTTAAACAGTAATAAAAGTTTACTCACAAAACTGCAACAACAACAACCCAATTTCCAGGATCAGATGGATTCATAGCAGACTTTTTCCAGGCATTCAAAGTAGATCCATATTCAATCTTTACGTTATTGAAGAAAGAAGAGGAGGAGGAAGAAGAGAAAGAGAAAAGGAAGGAAGGAAGGAAGGAAGGACCAAATGAACAAATGAATGAACAAATGAAGGAATGAAACAGACACATATAGAAAAAAATGAAAGGAAAGAAAAGGAGAGGGGTCATGACCAAGAGAAAGGAGCAGTCCCAAAGTCCTTCTAGGAAATCAGTATCATGCTAACAAAACCAGGTCAAAGTGAACACACACACACACACACATACACACACACACACACGTTTTTCAAAATTGCAGGACATCTACAGGTCAATAACCCTGATGATCCTAGATCCAAAATCTTCAACAAAAGTATGTGTAAGTTGTATATAGATATAGATCAAAACGATTATTCACCATGACCAAGTTGGTTTTATCCCACCAGTGTAATATTAGTTCAACATAAGTCAATAAATGTAGTAAGCCATATAAATGGATTTAAGGACACTAGCACATTATCACATTCACAGAGCCAAAAAAGGCCTTTGATAACTTGCAACAAGCCTTCATGATAAAAGTCCTAGAATGTAGGACTAGAGGAAATATAACATTAACATAATAAAAATCTACATAGGAGAAGCCCACAGCCTACATCATCTTTCATAGAGAAAACTTTAAGTAACTACACTGAGTAATGGAGGGCTGTCCATTCTCTACAATCAATTCAATACTGTGCTCAAAAACTAGCTGGATCAGTAAGGTAGGAAACAAAAATTAAAGGGATAAAAGAAGAAAAGAATTCAAACTATCTCTATTTGCAGATGACATAAATGATATCTGAGAGATTTCAAAAATTCTACCAGAAACCTTGTAGAAAGAATCAATTTCAGCAAAGTGTCAGGATGTAGAATAAACTTTTAAAAAAATCAATACCTTTTCTATTTATACATCACCAACAAACACAGAGAGATCCTTGACATACTTCCGTTTATGATACCTTCAAGGAAAATAAGATGTCTTGGAAGAAACTTAACAAAGAATTTGAAAAAAAAAAAAGTCTGCTAAGAAAACTTCACATTTCTGGGGAAAAGCAGAGAAGGTCACTAGAAAATAAAAAGACAAGCACATGGATTTGTACTATTAGTCCCTTCCTTGTAATACCACCTTGTTTTCTCTCAAATACATGGCTTCTTTTCTTTTAATTATTGTTGCATGCACATGTGGTGTGTGTGTGTGTTTCTAGATATATAAAAACCACTTGCTTAATCCATATAGTATTAGTTGCTTTTTAGCCACAAGCCTCAGTTTGTTCACCTCAAAAATTGTCAGCAATAGATGACCTGAAAACCTATTTACAGTTGAGACATCTAAGACATTTTATTTAAAAACGAGAGAAATAAAATGTCTGCATATACTAGATGTAATTGATGTACTAGATGTAAGATAAATTACTAGCAGATGATCATATACCTTATGCCTAAAGATGGCTAACAGCCATAGCAATTACAGTTAAATGTGGCCAAGCAAAATATCAAAGACTTTCAGATTAAATTGGGCTTCAAATTTCAGCATCCTTTCTTTGACCATAACAACTCAATGTGATTGCTTTCAATACACAGTGGGTGGTACAACACCTATCACAGAAGATAAATGACTCCTTTAGGTCTATAACAGGTTATGACATCTATAGTGGCTTAAATAAGAGTGCCCCCACTCAATAGGCTCATATATTTGAATATTTAGTCACCAGGGAGTAGCACTACTTGAAAGGATGAGGATTAGAACATGTGTCCTTGTAGGAAGTATGTCAGTGGGGGGTGGTGTTTGAGATTTCAAAAATCCTAAACCAAGCCCAATCTCTCTCTCCCTCCCTTTCTCCCTCTCTCCCACCCTCTCTCCATATCTCTCTCCCTCCCTCCCTCTCTCTCTGTCTCTCTCT
>NW_022196903.1:20348310-20361826 GCF_008632895.1 Mastomys coucha | reverse complement strand
TCTCTCTCTCTCTCTGTCTCTCTCTGTCTCTGTCTCTCTCTCTGTCTCTCTCTCCCTCCCTTTCTCTCTCTCCCTCCTTCTTTCTCCTTCTCTCTGTCTGTCTGTCTCTGTCTCTGTCTCTGTCTCTGTTTCTCTCTCTCTCTCTCTCTCTCTCTCTCTCTCTCTCTCTCTCTCTCTCTCTCTCTCTCTCTCTCCTTGCTGTTGCTAACCAGGATGTTTCTCTAAGCTACTGCTCCACTGTGATGCTTGCTGCCATGTTCCCTGCATTTAAGGTAATGGACTAAGCCTCTGAAAGAGAAAGCAAGCCTCCAGTTAAATGTCTAATGACAGTGTGCTCAGAGTGTCAACACATACAACTCTGATTTATACACTGGATTTTATAATTGCAAAGTTTGACTTGGAGTCCAGTTTGCAGAACTGTAGCAACAACCTGAATCTAGCCATTCTAAATGCCAGCCAGCTCCTGTCTATCTTTATCAGATTCCCAACATAGCAGCTCTCAATATTCCAAAGAGGCCTTAGACTTCTTGGAGTCAGTAATTCATTGTCTGTATGTAAGAAAGAAAGAAAGAAAGAAAGAAAGAAAGAAAGAAAGAAAGAAAGAAAGAAAGAAAGAAAGGAAGGAAGAAAGAAAGAATCCTTGAATGTTTGGTTTTATGTACTGAATGCCAGTTGCTCAGAAAAGACAGCTGCATACATGTGAAATAATTGATTTACCAACTCTAATAGAAATTTGTAATCTGGGCCTGTTTCTCAGCATAGGACAATTCATAAACCTCTGCAAATTGATTTTTCAGTTTAATATTTCTTTAAAGGAACATTATTAAATATCCATCTCAATTAGCATGCTACTTTCATATTATTTCAAACTCTTCACAAAACTGAAGAAAAAAGGATTTAAGCCTCTATTTTTTCTCACAGAACACTTAAAAATAAATAAAAAACCATTTTTCTGGCAGCTCTATGCTGAGTTGAAGGCCATTGCCTCAGGTAACTTATGAACATTTTTACAATGAATTCTTGAGTCTTCTGTGGTATGTGTAGGGGTATGTGCCAAGTTCTCCCACAGCTGTCTTCTGTAAGCATATGTGACCCAGCTCTTTTCTCTGAGAAACACAGCTCCTCAATTGCTACAGTACAGACCAAACTTGAGATTTTGTGTTTTGTCTTAGGATTTGACATAGCTAACACTGGCTCTAAAGTTCTGTCGAAACTGAAGAAAAGAAGAAATCATCTGAGAATAAAATGACACTTGAAATGATATTAAAACATTATCCCTGAAGTAATAGGCAGATGGAATTATAACCACTACAATTCACGATGAGATACACAGTGTGTAGGAGATCCAAGTGAGTGATAAACCCTGAATTATTTTAAAATGGGAGGGGCAGACTACTATGAAGAGATGTTGGATTTAATCAAAGGTCATTTCTTCATCAATTGAGATGATTATGTGATCGCTATCTTTCTGTTCTCTTAAGTGGTGAATTACATTAATTGATTTATTCATATTAAGCAATGCATGTAGCCCTTGAATAAAGACTACTTGACAGTAGTGACTGATCTTTTGGTTGTGTTCTCAAACTCCATTTGTAAGTATTTGATTGAGAATTTATTTTCATTGTGTAGCCCTGGCTGTCCTGGAACTCACTCTGTAGACCAGGCTGGCCTCCAACTCAGAAATCCACCTGCCTCTGCCTCCCAAGTGCTGGGATTAAAGGCATGTGCCACCACTGCCCGGCTTTGACTGAGAATTTTTATGAATATGCTCACCAGGAGATTGGCCTATAATTTTTCATTGTGTTGCTATCTATTCTGGTGTTTAGAATAGGAAAATACCCATTCTGAACTTCTTTACTCCATACAGTGCTTGAAGACCTAACTGAAGAGTGTAAATGGTAAATAAGTAAGTACATGCAAATCTTATTTGCAAATGATGTGATTGTATTTATGAGAGGCCTAGACCAGGCAACACCTGGAGCTGATCATCACTTCTAGAAAAAGGGTAGGTAACAAAATTAACAAAACAGAATCAGTAATACATATATACCAAAGCAAAACATATTGAGAAAGAAATCATTGAGACAACCCTATTCAAAATAGCCTCAAACAAACAAACCCAACCAATAAAGTGAAAGATCTAAACAAAAATTTAAAACAAACAAAACAAAAAACAAACAAAGAACAGAGCAAATGATGCATATATCCCTCATACACTTAGAATGGTAAGATTGGCATTGATTTGATATACTCTTTATCAAAATTCCAACACAATTCTTCACAAAAATTAAGAAAACTGTCTTTAGTTTAATTACTTAATTATTTTATAGAAAAATTCACATCATATATTCTAATCATCCAACTCCAACTCCTCCTAGCTCCTCTCACATTTTCCTGCAAGCAACTCCATGCCCTCTGATTCTCTGTCTGTTTTTGGGGTCATAGGTAAGCAAGATATATACAAACTAGAATTTTTTAAAAAGTAAAAGACATAAAAGACACACACACACAGACACACACATGGACACGGATACACACTAAACCCATAAAATCTGAAACCAGAATTAAAACAAATAAAAGGCAGTAAGACAAAAAATTGTCCAAATAAAGCAGTATGAGACAAAAAGTTTACAAAAATACCATTGAATTTATTTGTGTTGGCCATTTAGTACTGGTCATGGAACTTCCTGTTATATGTTATGTGTTGATGATATACTCAATGTGACTACACTGGAAAAAAATCTAATTTTTCCTTTGCTCATAGATGTCTATTAAGAAGGAAGGATTATTCTTTTTCCTTCACCTTGTACAAAATATAAATTCCAAATGGATTAAAGATCTCAGTATTAGAGTTCAGATTTTAAAAGAGAGTATACTTCGGGTCATCATGAAGTTGGATCAAGTATCTGTAGAGTGCTCCACCATAAATGTAACAATAATATTATACTCCATACTTCCAAAGCTTAGAAAGTCACAAAAGAGGGAAGCATAAATAATTCAAGAGCTCCAAGTAGGGGAAAACCAGATCAAGATCCAAATGGTATCTTCTAAATATGACAGAATCATAAAACACATGAACTCACAGAAAACATGTTGCCTCAGAAGATATACAAGAATGGAGCCAGTCAACAGTCCAACATTGATGAAGGAAAAATACACAAGGCCATATTAATAACTGAGTATGACAATTGAAGGCTACTAGAAAAGGGAGAATAAACTTTTTCAGAGTTTTGTTCTCTGATAGGTTGATCGTGTTTCAGGGGATGTTTCCAAATACACGGCTGTATGAAGAGCACAAATTGGACTTACTGGGTCATACAAAATAAATACATGAATTTGGGTGAGGAATATGGGATGATCTGAGAAGAGCCGGCAGGGAGGACTGAGGTTTGAATGTGAACATAATATACTTTATGCATGGAAGAAATTATCAAAGAATATACAAAATACAAATAAATATATCAAACATAAAATATATACTTCACAAATATATTTTATATATAAATAAATACAAATATATTAAGTATACATAAATTAATTTCAACACAACCAAGCTGGGATGAAAGTTGGTCAGTGGATATTAAGGTGTAGTTACATAGGAGTATGTGTTCTAGCGTGCGTGTGTAGAGGAGGAAGATACCATGAAACAACAACACGCTGAAGCTTTCAAAACGTTAGAAGAAAGTACTTTTGAGTTTTACTATAAAGAAATTATAAATATTTGAAGCCCTAAGTACATTTAACTTGATTGAAACATAAATATTTTACAGTATAGACATGTGTTAAAACTCCATGCTGCCATCATTAATATGTATATCCATATGCCCTTTTAAAGTAAATTAATTTCTAAAAATAAAAGACTTGAAAGATTTGGGGGGAGGAAATATTGGTCAAATGGTACTTTTAAGTTTTATAGAAAGAAGGAATTCAGAAGATCTATGGTTCAATTTAATGACTATATTAAAAACAATTACAATATTTTAATCTTGACAATTTCTAAGGATATTTTCAGTGATATCACTAAAACAAATGATATCTATATTAGCTAATACATACATTAATTAGCTTCCTTTAGCCATTCCATTATGTGCACATATTTCAAAATGTTATATTGTATAAAACAAAATATAATATTTTATCAAGTAAAATTAAATAATTTTGGCAAAAAACTGCATTATAGAATCTTTATGTCAAATAATGCATGATAAACTTTTGTTTCTGTCCTTTAAAGTATCTATCTCATGTGATGAAATATAGAAACTTGTTCAGAAAGAGGTTATGAGTGTTGATGTTCACAAGGAATTTTCACTTGTCTTTTTCTAAAGACTATTAGCAAAATTTTTGATTCATAACTCTTTTTCCTATCATTTATATTTTTCCACATCCTATAATTTGCATCTGACTGCAGACTCCAAGATACATCCATAACAGATGCAAGCTTACCTGGTATCCAGTGCTTACCATGCCTGGAGCCTTACTGTAGAGTAAATATACTTATTAATATTTTATTTGTAAGCATTTATATGATGGACTTATGAATAAATTGAAGAAATGGAGTAGTTATAAGTAGTTATTTAGGTTTGTGACTGGTGGGATTACTATGAGAAAAGATTGCTGTCTAGTGACCATGCCAATTTTGAGCCATTGTTTTAGACATTATGCTCTACCTTCCTGTCACTCATCAATATCTCCAATGACATCACTGTGACCTAGTGAACTTAGTGATGTGCCAGCACTGTTTCAAATGAGTCATGTGTTAGGGATAGAATTAAGAGGTTTAAAAAGAAAAGCAAAATTAAAACTGCATGACATAAATGTAATGAAAAGGAAAAGCTTAATAAAGGTACATAGGAATTCACACATGTATAAGGACAGAAATTTTCTCCAAAGTAAGCTTAGAAAATACTTAATATTGAATGGAAGTTATTTTAAAGGAGTATTATTTGTCAGCCATATTTTGTGATCTCCCAAGAAAGTGCATTTTATCCACATGACTTCACTCCTCAGCATAAAACTGTATGCTAAGCAAAGAATGGTTAAGATAAGAAAGGAAAGCTCTCAGGAGATTATATATAGAATGAATAATGTATGAGTCAAGAGCCTTCCCTGAACACTAACATACCCTTGGTGTCACCAATGCTCTGGGAATCAGAAAGACAGACTAAATCAATTTATATGAAATTTGAGAGAAAATAGTGCATCCCTGTCAATTAAAAGCCTTTATAATTAATTCTAGTTGGTATCTAGTGAATCAAACAATAAACATGCTGGTAAATATCCTGATGACTTCATGGTGCTAACAAGATACTATGTATATGAAGTAAATGCAAATAAATCCCCTATCCACCCCCTGCCTTTTCTCTTTATCTTGCTTTTCTCCTTCTTGTGAAATCCCTGAAGTTATATATTTACAGATAATGACAGAGCAAAAGGGTTGTGTTCTGCTTTTTACTTTGAAGCTTTAAAAGAAAGGAAAGGGGAGAGAAATAGAGAGAATACTCATTTCTTTTTTATAATGATAAATGACATCGGTAATGTCACAAGAAAATGAAACTGACATAGATGAGGTCTCTGATGCATGGGAATCACATTACACTGACAAAAGTTAGAAATGACTCTGTGAGCAAATCACAGGGGAGACTTGGGAAATTGTATCCTCTAAGTCATAGAAAGATGAATCAGTAAGTCATCACAACCATGTTTAAAAGTTTGACTACCACGTGTTTGAAACTGTGAAAGTATGGAAACATTTTAACGGTCATTATCCTTTCACTTTCCCCAACCACTCTACTGTTACTGAAATGTTGTAAACGTCTACTCTAAAATTCTAAAAGAGAAATGTGGCACTGTCACATACTTATCACTCTATTTCCTCTTTACTCTTCCCCAGGAAAGTTCCTGAAGAAAGTCACTATTTACCACCCAATAATATATCTGCACAGTATTGAAACAATTGGCTGGGCCTGCATGGTTTGGCTAGAGGCTGTTCTCAGGTGTATTTCTAGCTCCTGAGTCTCTTCACTAAAGTCCTTTTGTAATCTTAGATTGCTATACAATCTGTACCTTTTGAAGGTTCTATTCATGTTCTGTAATACATTGTGCTACATTTATAACCAAAATGGAGCTGATAACGAAATATGCATATTGTCTTTGTTCAGAAGACCTACAACTGTGAAATACTGTAAGATGGAAGTCATTCCCCTGAATCTACCTGGGAGGAGGTGGTATGTTTATTTTCTTGTTGAAAGTAAGAGTTAACTTGCTTGTTAAGCATCATGTCATATGGGAAGCTGTCTAGCCTAACTTACTTGATTCAGGATATTTTGTATTCAGGAATTTTGTAGGTTTCACTTAAGCAATATGTAACAATAATAAGTGCCAGAGTAAATTGCTTTGATGTCATGAAGACTCTAATCAGAAACCATGTGCATGACTGTGAAACCTGTGTTATTATTATACAGTATATTCTGTATATATAGTATAATAGGTAATATATTATTATGTAGATATAGTCAGGAATCTATAAAGATAAAATGAATATTCCTGGCCATGTAACAACTTTTTGTCTTAGATCTTATATAATTAGCAATACAAACTCACAGATAAGAGTAAAACCAGGGTTGCTTATAAAGTTACTTCTTTGGAAATGGAAAGAGAAAGAACAATATTGATTACTCTTTTCTGTCTTATGTTACCAAATAAAATATTATACAGGGTTTCGAAGTGTAAAAACTATAAGCTATTCATTTGAATCTTAAAGAGATGGATCGCTGAACTGAGAATTTCCAAATAAACACTAATTCTACAAATAAGTAAGATAACATATTATCTGCATCAACAAAAAGGGCAACTCCATAGCTTTTCAGACATAGATTTCCTTAACGCATGTAAAAAGTTACCAGGAACTCCAGAGGACTTTTTTGAATACAAGTTAAATTGTTTTATAGTCTAATTCACTAGAGTAGAAACTAATGCCAAGATTATTTTATTCTATATTAAAAATACTATTTTAAAAGTATATATATGATTGGCTTGTTAATGTTTCTAACTTTTAAAAACTTCTGGCTTTTTGGAAGTTTGATCAATCACTGTTTCTACTTTGGCACTCACTCTGCTGTAATAACACATGGCATGTAGTCCCAGGAACCTCAGTCAGGGAAACAGTCAAAGAGAAACAGCATCTTTGTATTATTAGGAAAGTGGTTTGACCTCAGCCTTCATTTAATTAAAGGCAAGCAGGGACCTCAGAGACTTCTAGACAGTGCTTTGAGAATTGTTGAAACAAGAGTTAATGAATGTTGCAATGTTTTCAAGTATGCTAACATATTGTTTAAATTCATAGCACTATATCTAAACATTGCAATGCTCTACAGCAAACATTACAATAAATGTCAATGTTTTATTGTGTTTTATTCAAGTCCCTGCAGACTCTTATGAGGAAAAGGTGATGATTCTTCATTCAAAATCACTCTTTAGAGGGAAAGCTACAGGACTGCTTTTAAAATTTCTAATTTTCTTGGGCTCCTACAGGATCATAGTTATGAATTAAATATTTATTAAGAAATATGTAGCAAGATGGTGTTATGAATTATGCATCACTTTTAGAATGGGTTTTATTAAAATATCAACTTTATACCATTGAACAAAATATATAGAAAGGATATTAACTTAGAGTTTATGTGATGCACAAAGCACAGATATAGTTGTAGAAGTCTGCACTAACTTTTAGTCCCCTCTGGCTTCACTATGGTTGTGTTAGAAACAACTGAACTAGAGCACTAACAAGAGGCTTAGCAGAACAAATTTCAGAGAACACACATGTATAGGAACATAGACATTCACAGACAGACACATACACACACACACACAAATACACACACACACACACACACACACACACACACACACACACCCAGTATTAGCTTCAACACCGAATTAAATAAAGCCCCTCTGACATTTCAAGGCAATTTAATGAATAAATATTTTAGGCTAGAGAAAGTATAACACATGGATTAATGAATTTGAACTTCATGAGCCCATTGATCACCCTAATATGGAGGCTATACTTCAACTCTCAATAGACAGTTTACCAAAGAGCTAAAACAGAAAGCACAGCATTAAACAGAAGATACAGCATTAACAAGGGAAATCACACAAGCAGAATAAGAAAATATGACAGCATTGCTATCACTATACAAAAAAAAATTGTGAGGTCTATACTTAGAAAAGGTTGAATTTTGTCTTTTCCATTTGTCATTTGTGTAGTCTAACAAATCATAAGAAAGCCCTCAACCTATGTCATTTTCATTGCCATATTATTGACCTAAATCTTTCCTTTGTCTTTGGTAAGGACAATTTCTTAAGACTTTTTATTTTACATTGAATTGATACAAATGGATGAATATTAACAAAAATTGTAATAATATTCATAATATGAGAAACAAATATAGTGTCATAATTTTAGGTATATAGTCACAAGGTCAGATAAACCTCCCATGGCCCTAAGAGTAAAGTAGACATTATTGAAAATATAAAAACAACTTCTACATACTCATTGCACTCAAATAATTTTAATTATATTTAAGTAGATAAAGTGAACAAAAGAAATAACATAAAGTAATTTATACAAGGTAGTATTTTATATATAACACAAGATAGTGTATCACTTTTATCAGATAGAATGATGCAGACATTATAATAATACAAGAATTATTTATGTTGCACATAAGTTATAAACAAGGTAATATATGAAATTGTAAATTACTATAAAAATAAAACTAATAGTTGGAATAAAGAAAGTACTAACTACAGGGTGTGATTAAAAAGAATCTTCTGCAAGGCACCTTTGTTGGGTTTTGGTGGAAGGGTATACTCTATGGATGCCAGAGATGAGCTGGATGTTTTCAATGGGGCACCACAGTGGAATAAGGAGATATCACACAAGGCCTTCCTCTGAATTCTGCACAGGCTATGTGTATCAGAGTTGATTTGTAACATAACTAGATTGGCACGTGTCTAGAAATAAGTGCTCAATCAAGAACTAATTCATGGCTGCCTTCTGTAATACCCACACTGCTGCCTGGAGACACAGCTTGGGGGCGCCATGCTTGCTTAGCATACACACAGCTTTGGGTCTGATCCCCAGCTCTGCACATTACTAAGTGTACTGCTCTGTCTGTTGCTTCAGCTGAGTTTTTAGGGGATAGACTGTGAAACAAGTGATACAAAATGCCGTCTGTGGTGCTTTTATTAGGTATGGCCTCCATAGATTCATGTGTTTGAATGCTTGGCCATAGGGAATGGCACTCTACAGAGGTGTGGCCTTGTTGCAGGAGTGTAATATTATTAGAGGTTTTGTCATTGTGTAGGTGGGGCTTTAAGGTCTTAAATACATTTTTTGGCTGACACCAATGTGAAAAACATCCAGTATTCTCTTGCTGCCTGTGGATCAAGTTGCAGAACTCTCATCCTTCTCCAGCACCATGTCTGACTGGATGCTGCCATGCTTCCCACCATGATGGTAATGGACTGAACTTTGGAAAGTGTAAGCCCGCCCCGAATGAATGTTTCTTTTATAAGAGTTGCTTTAGTCCTGCTGTCTCTTCATAGCAATAAAACCAAAAAATACCATCTAGCAGGCATATGTGTGGTGAAAGAAATGGGCAATACAACAACAATTAAACATGCAAACAAGCTGCAATTATAGTACACATTCTAGGAGGGAACAAGAGTACAATGTTCAGAAGGACAACAGTACTTTTTAAATTAATATTTTCTGGTGACAGAAATTGAGCCTTAGTCTTTGCAAATTCCAAACAAGTGTTCTTAGAGTGAACTCCGTCCCCAGCTCTGATTTTACTTTTTATTTTTCTGCAGAGTCTTACTAAGTTCTCCAAGTTGTCCTAAAATTCTCTGTGTAGCCACAATGGACTTTGTAGTCTTCCTGTTCTTAGCTTCCTGGTAGCTGGGACTGAATATTTGCATCTGTCAGCCTGGCTGAATTCAACATTTTATTTCATTTGCTTCAGCAGCTCCAGAGAGTTGTAGGAGCATCGTTTTAGATTTGTAAATATCTTTTCCCTATATTTTCTCATCTATATTTTTCACATTCTAATTTTTGTTCCCTCCTTTTCCTCTGCTGTCTGTCTATTGTGTGTGTGTTTAAATATGTTAAATATATTTAAAACCTAAGCCTCATTATACTTATTTGCTATGGAACGAGTTGTGACATTTGCCCTGAATTCATTCATAAATTTAAGTCCTACAACACAATGTAGTCAAAAAATTCTCTCTCTCTTTCTCTCTGTCTCTCTGTCTCTTTCTCTGTCTCTGTCTGTGTATGTGTGTGTGCATGTGTGTATTGTGTAATCTTGTGAACACTGAAAAATGTAATGGCTATCCACAAGTGAACAGTAATTCTTTCTGTGAGAATTCTTGAAGTGCTGCCATAGCTGTACATGGCTAAGAGGAAAACACCATATAGCAATTGTTTTGTCAATTTGAGACATGTAAATTATGCATAGGACTTATTGACCCATGCCAGAGGTTAGTAAACAAAATGATGTCATATAAATGAATCATTGATATAGCAACAACTATGATTAAATTGCAGGGAATAGAAGTAGTTGCTATGGTAACCTTTTCCTAGTTGAATGAGACTAAGTAGGTGAACCAATCAGCAAGTTTGATATTAGTGTAGTTAATGTTCCATTAAGCTTGAGAGATGGAATCAAACCAGACACCCCTTACCCCCCCAAAAAAAAACTGATAGAAAAGTTAACTCAAATGGCTACCTACATTGATGAGGATAGAAAGAGATGATATAGCAGCATGTGTTGTTTGGCTTTCTCAATGATGAAACCTTGAGTTAACCTCAGTTCAGCAAACCTGATACTGAACCATCAGCCTTGGAAGGAATCTATAGGAACAAAACCTGTTTTCTGCTTATCTGGTGTGAAGAAAGCCAGATCATGTTTTATCAAAGTATGTGTCAGATTATACTACACCTAAAACATTCTAGTTTACTTTTTTATTAGATATTTTCTTTATTTACATGTCATATGATTTCTCCTTTCTCAGTTTCCATTCAAAAAAAAAAACAGACCAAAAAAAACCCCCAAAACAACAAGAACAAACCCCTGTGGCCTCCCCCCTCCTCATGCTTGCCACCCCACCCTCTCCCACTTATTGGCCCTGGTATTCCCCTACACTGGGGCACAGAACCTTCACAGGGCCAAAGGCCTCTCCTCCCATTGATGCTCGACTTTGCAATCCTCTACTATACACATGCTGCCAAAACAATCAGTCCCACCATGTACAGTCCTTGGTTGGTGGTTGAGTCCCTGGGAGCTCTGAGGGTACTAGTTAGTTCATATTGTTGTTCGTCCTAAGGGGCTGCAAACCCTTCAACTCCTTGGGTCCTTTCTCTAGCTCCTTCATTGGGGACCCTGTACTCAGTTCTATGGATGGCTGTGAGCCTCTACATCTGTATTAGTCAGGTACTGTCAGTTTACTTTAACTACTTAATAGATGGTTTCTACCTTAAGACATTCTTACCTAAGGAATGTAAGATAGAATCTGAGCAGTGGGTGTGTTAAAAGTCTTCCATGCATCATGGGTTGAAAAACCATGCTTGCAATTGGAAACACTTGTTTAACTGCTGGAAAGCACCCTGCCTCTTCCCAATTCTTTGTTCTGCAGACTTCTCCTCCTGACTTGGGCAGTGTTCCTCTTTCTTCACAACCTATCCAGCATCTGCTGTCACCTGAGTTTTTTATCCTAGCCAATCTGACTGGTGTGAGGTAGAATCTCAGAGTTGTTTTGATTTGCATCTCCCTGATGATTAAGGATGTTGAATATTTCTTTAGGTGCTTCTCAGCCATTCGGTATTTGTCAGTTGAGAATTCTTTCCCAATTTGTTGGTTGCCGTTTTGTCCTATTGACAATGTCTTTTGCCTTACAGAAGCTTTGCAACTTTATGAGGTCCCATTTGTCAATTCTTGATCTTAGAGCAGAAGCTATTGGTGTTCTGTTCAGGAAATTTTCCCCTGTGCCTATGTGTTCGAGGCTCTTCCCCACTTTCTTTTCTATTAGTTTCAGTGTATCTAGTTTTTCATTTCTATTCCATTGATCTACCCGCCTGTCACTGTACCAATACTATGCAGTTTTTATCACAATTGGTCTGTAGTACAGCTTAAGGTCCTGGATGGTGATTCCTCCAGAGGTTCCTTTATTGTTGAGAATACTTTTGGCTAACCTGGGTTTTTTGTTGTTTCAGATGGATTTGCAAATTGCTCTTTCTAAATCTGTGAAGACTTGAGTTGGAATTTTGATGATGATTGCATTGAATCTGTAGATTGCCTTTGGTAAGTTGGACATTTTTACTATATTAATCCTGCCAATCCATGAGCATAGGATATCTTTCCATCTTCTAAGATCTTCTTCAATTTCCTTCTTCAGAGACTTGAAGTTCTTGTCAAAGAGATCTTTTACTTGCTTAGTTAGATTTAGACCAAAGGTATTTTATATTATTTGTAACTATTGTGAAAGGTGTTGTTTCCCTAATTTCTTTCTCCGCCTGTTTATCCTTTGTATAGAGGAAGGCCTCTGATTTGCTTGAGTTAATTTTATATCCAGCTACTTTGCTGAAGTTGTTTATCAGGTTTAGGAGCTCTCTGGTGGAATTTTTGGGGTCACTTAAGTATACTATCATATCATCAGCAAATAGTGATAATTTGACTTCTTCCTTTCCAAATCATATCCCTTTGATCTCTTTTTGTTGTCTAATTGCTCTGGCTAGGACTTCAAGTACAATACTGAATAGGTAGGAAGAGAGTGGGCAGCCTTGTCTAGTTCCTGATTTTAGTGGGATTGCTTCAAGTTTCTCTCCAATTAGTTTGATATTGGCTACTGTGTTGCTGTATATTGCTTTTACTATGTTTAAGTATTGGCCTTGAATTCTTGATCTTTCCAAGACTTTTATCATGAAGGGATGTTGGATTTTGTCAAATGCTTTCTCAGCATCTAATGAGATGATCATATGGTTTTTTCCTTTGAGTTTGTTTACATAGTGAATTATATTGATGGATTTCTATATATTGAACCATTCCTGCATCCCTGGAATGAAGCCTACTTGATTATGGTTAATGATCGCTTTGATGTGTTCTTTGATTCATTTTGCAAGAATTTTATTGAGTATTTTTGCATTGATATTCATAAGGGAAATTGGTCTGAAGTTTTCTTTCTTTGTTAGGTCTTAGTGTGGTTTAGGTATAAGAGTAATTTTGGCTTCATAGAACGAATTGAGTAGAGTTCTTTCTGTTTCTATTTTGTGGAATAGTTTGAGGAGTATTGGTATTAGGTCTTCTTTGAAGTTTTGATAAAACTCTGTACTAAACCCATCTGGTCCTGGGCTTTTTTTCATTGGGAGACTATTAATGACTGTTTCTATTTCATTAGCAGATATGGGACTGTTCAGATCATTGATCTGATCTTGATTTAACTTTGGTACCTGGTA